>NC_051388.1:26161951-26171951 GCF_015228065.2 Penaeus monodon | reverse complement strand
TAGATTTCTCCTTTATTATTACTGCAAGTAATGAGCAAAAACAATACCTTATCAAGTCTTTAATGAAATTAATCTTTATTTTCTTTCCATTCCACCCCCATAATCCTGTTTTTCTTTCATTACCTTCGCTTTTCTCTCCGTCCGTTTACATCCTACGCCTTTCCTCTCAAAGAGAATCAATCTTTAACTACTTCTCTTATTCTTACGTAATCATTAGATTTTACTCTATGTTTTTTTTCTTCTTTTCCCTTCCTCTACGTCTTCGGTAAGTCTGTCTATCTGCTCATCTCTGCTTCTCTCAATCTACTTCTTCCTCCCTCTCCTTCCTTTCCTCCTACGGTCCAAGTGAACACAGAACGCTCGGGAAAGATTTAGAGAATGTAAATAGACTACAAAGGATTATCACCCTTACATCCAGGTATAAATAGAACTGGAAATTCGGCTCAAAGAGATTTCAAAAGTGATCGGTCCGGCCTACAGGTTCCAGCTCGGACAAACTTCCTAGAGAAAAATATGAAGAATATAAGAAGGTTATTGGAATAAAATCCTAATGATGTGCTTTTCCCTTTGCATCCTTTGTCTAAAGACTAATTATTTTTTCGACTACGAGAATACCGATAAAAAAATATGATAAAGAAGTAAAAACGACCGATATCTATCTATATATGTACATGTGTGTGTGTACATGTATTTATGTATGGATGTATATGGATGTATATGTATGTACATGTATATATATATATATATATATATATATATATATATATATATATATATGTGTGTGTGTGTGTGTGTGTGTGTGTGTTGTGTGTGTGTGTGTGTGTGTGTGTGTGTGTGTGTGTGTGTGTGAGTGAGTGTCCCTAGATGTGTAAGATGTCTCGTCTTCTTAATAAAGGCGGTGTATGGCGCTCCTTGCATTCTCTGGCCTGTGGTTTCCTCCTTGGCAGGGAAATGTGAAGCCATGGATGCCGGCGGTGGATGATGCTTCAAGCAGACCATACGCTTATGGGTATGGTTGGAATATCAAGATGCTGAGCAGAATTTGTCTGAATTAAATGGCCAGGATCCCCGTCTCGCTGAATACATTGCTAACCAGAGGAGGCAACGGGACACTACTCTGCTCTTCATTTTTCTGGTCTGTCCATGAAATAACAGGTGGCGCGAAGACATGATGGTCAACCAGTCCTACGACAGAGCACTAAAGAACAATATATACATATATATATATATATATATATATATATATATATATATATATATATAATATATATATACATTAAATTCAATTGCATATATACAAATTTTAATGGACATGTTTCAGGTGTGTATCAGAACAAAACTCAATCGATCACTTTACGGAGAAGCAGCTCAGAGGAAGAAGAAGAAGAAAAAAAAAAAACAGGGACAGAAAATGCAATAATCCTCACATGAGGGAAAGAGGTGTGTCCCGCTCTCCTTCCGGGATGAATACCTGTCTTTCGTAACGAATCCAATCAAGCATTTTTTTTTTTTGGAATTGTAATAGGAAAGCAAAAACGAAAGTAATGATCGTCATTGGAATCTAATCAAAAACATCGTATTTCTTTCCCCCCTTTTATATAAGTGTGATTGATTCCGCAACCGGGTTATTGTAATTCCGTGTTGGGATCGTATGTTGTTTGGAAAGATTTGTGTTAATGTTATGAAAACGTCGTTCTGGCCTTCATTACATGCGGATAACAAGCCATATGATATAACATCCTTTTTCATTTTTGTATTTTGATAATGGAATTCGTCATCATCCCACCCCCGCACCCTCAGTTTGCGCTCCTGCTCTCCTCTCTGTAAGTCAAGGAAAACGACAATATTGAATTTTTAAAAATCTGCTTTATTGGGGCACAAGACTAAATGTTTTAACGAAATAAATAATAAAAACAGTATACAGAATAATTTTCCACCTTTTTTTTTCTTTCATTTTTAACAAGAACAAAATACAATTTTTGTCGCTTTAATAAGGGAATGAGCTAATTAGTGATCACATGCAGCGTGTAATTCTGTTCAACTGCTTTATGTACTGCACGTAATTATGTAGAGGAAAGGATATTTTAGCTAAATACTCATGCGTCACTTTGGTGGTCGGGTCACTGGGTCCACTTGACGAAATTAACTGTCCATAAAAAGGGAAAAGGGAGTACCATTAGAAGAAGAGGAATTAAAATAAGAATAATCTTCATAATTGGAATGAAAATAGAAATAAGAACAAGAAAAAATATAATAATAACAGAAATAGTAATGTTGATAATAATAATGAATAATGTGATGGTGGTTATGACCAGCTAGTCTAAAATAAGATAGACGAGGAAATAGAGCAAATTACTTCTTCCTTCCCAGAGCCAATACCCGTCACATGGCTTGCCCAAGCCGAACAGCCTCCGACTACAGCAACAGCAACAACCTGCCACAAATAAATAGCATGACAAAAAGGAAGTAAAGTGACCCTTCCTCCTTCACTCACCCCCTCCCCCTCCACCAGTCACCCTCCTCCCCCCACAGCCTAACAACAACACTAACAAAGACAACAAATGAGACAGGGCCATTAGTAATCGCCTCGTCGGCCATTGGGTATTAATGGGCTTTTAAGGTTCTAACTACCAAACAAAGCCACATGAGCTTGTTACCTGAGCGAACGGAGCTGTGTCGCGTCCCTAAACCTTTAATTACTGTACACTTCACACCTGTTGCTCTCTCTGTCTCTCTTTTTCAATGGAGGGAGGGGGAAAAGAGTAGGAAAAAGTTATCTGTTTGATCTTTATATACGAGGGGAAACCAAGGTCTGAGAGAGAGAAAGCAAAAGTAAAATTGCGGTTGATAAATTGTAATGATAAAAAAAAAAAAAATCCACGATGGTTCTCCATTATGTAACCAACGACTTGTTTCCTTTCGTCTTTTCTCTCCGTTTTTTGTGCACGCTCTTTCGTTAACGCACGCAAATCGCCCGTTTCGAGAACCTGCTCTGATCTCTAAAGGCCCATTCTTTCTGTAAAACAAACACACACACGAGAGCGAAAAAAAGAAAATGTTGAAAACCCTTAGCGGCAAACACGGAAGTCCACTTTAAGGCTGAGGACGGGAGCCGAGTTAACAGAAGAAGTCCCTTCTGCCTCTCGGAGGGTCAGGTCAAAAGCGCAAGGGAAATGGGAAGGAGAGGAATTAAAAAAATAATTGCATTCATGTTGGGTTAGATTCCACAAGAATGGTCTAAAAAAATACAAGGTCTTAATTTCGAAAGTCGAGTTGAAAAACGTAATCCACAGACGCTGAAGGTAATAAATTCAGCCGCCGCAATTAGAATAAAAAAATAACTAAAAGAGAGTGACGAGAAAAAGAAAACATTCCACAGATGTTGAATATAATAAATTCAATCTCTACATAATGACAAAAAATAGGTCCGTGGAGCAGGAGACAAAATAATTAGCATAAATTAGGGACAGCAGTGCAGGGCTGACAGGTAGATGGGACAGCAGGCAAGCCCTTCATATGCTAAGCAGCAAGAGATCAGGTCCAATACACGACGCCGCAGAAGTTACGAGGCTGACACAACGCAGGATGTTGCAGGGGAGACTCTGCTAAATGCGAATAACAGGCGAAAGTTTTTGTTTTTGTTTTGTTTTGTTTTACTACAACATCATCATTACTTTAAGGTGATGATAAGTGATAAGGAAAATGATGATAATGGTAATAAATGATAAATCAGGAAAATTCCAATGTTGGAGAGAGCAACTGTGGTATGACGATTTATTACAGCATTATCATAATAATAAAATCAACAACAATTATCAAAAGTTTGATAAAGATTACTGTAATGAAGAGTATTACGATGCTCATCGACAACAATAAAGAAAATGGAAAATGAAAATGGAAAATCCAAACACAGAGTCAAAAAAAAAAAAAAAAAAAAAAAAAAATCCTGCGAGTTCCTGAGTCGAGAAATAAATCATAGCTTTACCAGAACATTAAAACATATATTTTTTCTGGCTTGGAGTCATTACCAGCTGTAGTTAATGGTGCACAGGATGCTGAAGTAACACTTTGAAAAATTTCTGTGCAGAATTTTGGGAAAGTGTTGTGGTGGGGTGGATGTTGATGTTGATGATGATGACGAAGCTGTTGTTGATGTAGTCGTTGACGTTGACGTTGATGCTGTTGATGATGATGATGATGGTGATGATGATGATGACGATGCTGTTGTTGTTGATGATGAGGATGTTGATGTTGATGATAATGATGCTGTTATTGATGTTGATATTGATGATGATGTTGAAAATTAAATTGGAAGTTGATACTGATGTTGACGTTGATGGTGCTACTGATTCTGATGCTGGTGTTGGTACTGATGGTAATATTGGTGTTGATGGTGGCGGTGTATGTGTACACGAACGTATATATGCGCACATGTGAAGGTTTTCCTTCCAAGAGTAAAAATACCACAATAATGTACTGCCTTTAATATAATAAATCAATCTTATAACCGTCATTACCATCGTCGCCATCATTACCATCGTTTTTTTTTTTTTTTGTTTTTTTTTGTCTTTTGTTTTTGAATTCTTTATCACTGTTTTTTTCCCGAAACCCTCATAGCCTTACCCCCCTCAAAAAAAGGAAATTACCACACCACAACTTTCGCCTTCGTGTTGTATTTTCCTTCGCCAAAACAAACGCACGCTCCATCAGCCACATCATTACGATAAGTGTGTATCCTCACGTCATTTATATTCATAACAATTCATTTACATCCCTCTTTGCATTTCCATTGCATCTTTTGGACTCGTCAGGCTCTATTGAAAAAAAAAATCCTATGCATATACTTAATTAGTAAACAAAGACCCCAAGACAAAGAAAGAAAGAAAGAAAAAAGAAAAGATAGGGAGGAAAAAAATATTATTCAAACATTCCCCGGAAAACATGGGAAATGGAAGAAAAACACACCTCTCTTTCTCATCTTTTTCTTTCTCGTCTTTTTTTACACAAATTAAAGAACATAATTACATCAATGAATCACCGTGATTAAAAATTCATGCCATTTCTCCAAGTCTTCGTACTTTTAATGACTTTTTTTGAGAGGGGGGGGGGGGCGGTGGAGGAGGGGTGTGGGGGAGTAGGAGGGCCGGTCTGGGTAACCTAATTAAACGGATTAATTATGCCATACCTCTCCTCTTACCCCTCTCCCCTCCTCCCCCTCTTGACCCCCTCCCCCCACGCGAATCCTCTCAATACTGCTAGTCAAGCTGAGTTTGTCTTCGAGGAAAGGGGAGAGGGGACGAGGGGAGAAGGGGAGGAGGGGAGAGGAGCGGAGGGGAGGGGAAGGCAGGAACGGAGGGAAGGGATGAGCAGAAGGGAGGGGAGAGGAGCGGAGGGAAGGGGAAGGAAGGGAGGGAGAGATGGGATGAGCAGAAGAGAGGAGAGGGTAGAGATGAGAAGAAGAAGGATGGAAAGGAAGGAAGGGGAGAGGAACGGAGGCAGGGAGAAAGAGAGAAAGGAGGAGATAAGAACAGTGGGAAAGAGAAATGATCGAAGAGAAAGAAGCAGAGGAAAGGAAAAGGAAGGAAGAGAGAGGAGGGGAAGCAGAGAAAAGGAGAGGTAAGCAGAGGGAATGGTGCACAGGGGATAGAGGGCAAGGAGAGAAACCGGAAAGGAGGGGAGGGAGGGGGAGCGGCCTCATTCCCCTCAGGATGTGTCGTAAGCCCTTTGTGAAGGATCGACATCGAGCTTTCAACTTCATCCCTGACTTCGATAGAGCTATTGATATGCATGTGTGAGACGGATACTTGTAGGCAACTGTTATGCTCTCTCTTGATGAAGTTCTCGGGGAGGCTAATGACAGGAAAGGGGGGAGGGAAGGAGGGGAGGGGAAGGGGGAGAGGGAAGGAGGGAGGGGGAAGGAGGGAGGGGGAGGGAGGGGGAAAGGAGAGAGAGTGGAGAGAGGGAAAGCGAGTGGGAGGGAGAGAGAGAGAGAGAGAGGGTGGGAGGGGGAGAGAGAGAGTAGAGAAGACAGACAGGAAAACGAAAGATGCACAAGAGGCAAAACAAGAGAGAGATGAAAGAAAAATACCGAAGAAATTAGACCACAGAGAACACGGAGGGGAAGAAAAAGCGAGAAGCAGAGATAAAGAAGAGGAGAAGGGAAGGAAAAAACTACACTTACATCAGAATTTCGGCCACATTATCGCCACACACACACACACACACACACACACACACACACACACAACACACACACACACACACACACAATCGATTAATAATTACCTCCGCATCCGATGATATATTGGGGAGCCATTGATCAAACCGGGATGAGGCCTGTATCGGTTTACATTAAGCCTCTGCGTATCATGTTTGCAAGGACACAGAATCAGAATTTAATTTAATCGCCTTATATTCCCGTGACTTTTTTCATACCCCTTTAACACTATTGCATGTAAGTAGTGGTAAAAACTGTTTTAAAACTGGGATAATTTGACTCAACGGTTAATTGCGTTAACATATATCTTTGTTAACGATTAGTTGCGTTAAAATGATTTGCACTGAAATACATTTTCATTAACAATCATTTACTTAAAAAAGAATTTACGTTAAAATAAATTTTCATTAACGATTCCTTTCGTTAACGATATCTTCATTAACGATCATCTGCATTCAATATACATTTCATTAACAATATCATCACAGCAACCACTTCCCTCTTTCTTTTCTTTTAACCCTTCCTTCCTCTCCTTTTTTTCTTTTTCCCTCTTCCTCCTCCTCTTTCTCTCCTCCTATGCTCTCGTCCCCATCCACCCCGAGGGTCGTTGGGAGATCGCCTCTTAACTTGTTTTTCCAAATGAGTTTTTGATTATCGCTGCCATGTCTCTCGGGTCCAAGAGCGTCTTCCTGTGTGTATGTGAAGGAGTTACTCAGTTGTGCGGATGTGATTGAAGCGTGTCTGAGCGGTGTGTGTCTCCGGGGGTCTTTTCTTCTACTTTTTGATTTTCTTCTTCCTTTTCTTCTTCTTGGTCTTGTTCCTCTTCTTCTTCTAATTCTTCTTCTAATTCTTCTTCTCCTAGGAGAAATAGAGCAACAGTGAGAGGGAAAGGGAGAGAGAGAGAGAGAGACAGATAGACAGATAGATAGAGAAAGAGATAAATAGAGATAGATAGATAGACAGACAGATAGATAGATAGATAGATAGATATAGAGAGAGAAGCAAACAGAGACTTAACCTTTGCCCCCCATAAATATATATACATATATATATATATATATATATATATATATATATATATATATATATATATATATATATATATTCCGCTTTCCCTCTCTCCTCTGAATGCATGACCACAACAATAGCCCTACAGAACCAACAACCAACTACCCGCGCATGATTCTTCGCATTAACCCGTGCATGACGCACACTCGCCTTAGCAATGCAACTTTAAATTGACAAATTCACAGGATAGCATTATTTCATAACCTATTGTATCTATCTTGCGCATACAATGTAAAAGATTGACGATGCAACCTGAGAAGAGAGAGGAAAAGAGATTGTTAAGTTGTAGACCATGACAATGTATTTGTTCATACGTCTGTATTTGCTCAGTTTAGTGCTGTGACTCGGCGAACAAAGTCCTTGCCCGCCTGGTGCCCAGCAAAGCAGTAACCTCGGCGACAGTTGAACTTCTGCACTGGGGGGGGCGAACCGCGACCCCTAGGATGAGAGGCCGACACATTACCACTGTACTAGCCCGGGAAAGAGAGAAGGAGAAAGAGAGGAAGAGACGAGAGGGGTGAGAGAGAGAGTGAAGATGGAGAGATGAGAGAGAGGATGAGGGAAGATGAGAGAGAGGAGGAGAGGAGAGAGAGAGAGAGAACTTGGCTGGACCGAAGAGAGAGGAAGGAGAGAGGAGAGAGAGAGAGAGAGAGAGAGAGAGAGAGAGAGAGAGAGAGAGAGAGAGAGAGAGAGAGAGAGAGAGAGAGAGAGAGAGAGAGAGAAAGCCCCTGTCACTACACATCACACTAACCCCATAAAATCTAAAAATCACCTTGCAAAAAAAAAAAAAAAAAAAAGAACTTCAGCACCCTCATACCTACTCCAAACTTTGAACTTTCAGTCGTTAGAAAAAAAAAAAAACACGGACAAAATTCTAAAGCACACAAGAAGTCAAACATTATAGCCTAATGAGAGTGAGGCGGTGGAATGAAATTTGTAATTCCCTTTCTAGGTTCTTGTCATTATCAGCGCGGAAGGAGAGAGAGCTTTTGTTATTGAGAGCTGCGTCGAAACTCGCGGGACACCTTTTTTTATCCGGGGCGTCATCTGTTTTTAATGTGTGCGTGCGTGTGTGTGTGTGTGTGTGTGTGTGTGTGTGTGTGTGTGGTGTGTGTGTGTGTGTGTGTGTGCGTGTGTGTGTGTGTGTGTGTGTGTGCGTGTGTGTGCGTGTGTGTGTGTGTGTGTGTGTGTGTGTGTGTGTGTGTGTGTGTGTGTGTGTGTGTGTGTGTGTGTGTGTGTGTGTGTGTGTGTGCGTGCGTGCGTGCTTGCGAGCGTGCATGCGTGCGTGCTTGCGAGCGTGCATGCGTGCGTGCGTGCGTGCTTCTTGCGAGCGTGCATGCGTGCGTGTGTATGCTTGTACAGGTTCATTCCAATAATGAATAAATCAATATCTGAAAGAAGTTCGGCTGCACAAAATGCTCAATCCGAGCATTTCGGGCTCGCGACTCCGTAGGAATGTTTAATGCGCCGCCTTATTTTTATTGTTGCATTATTGTACGCTGTGTTTTATTGTCATGTTCGCTGCTGCCTGCTCTGGCGTGGCAAACGGAAGGCACCATTTGCGCTGGGATAATATTTTGTTATTGTCAACACTTTTAAGATCATATTTTGAAAAAATGATAATCATCATCATTTTCACCTTTGGTAATATTGTCACCATCATCAGCAGCATTGTTAATGTTGCCCACATCAGGTTCTCACCATTACTATTATCATTACATTATCGTTATTACCATTACCGCAACCTTTTAAATAACAATAAATACATAAACCATACACACGCACAAAAAAACAACAACGAAAAAGGCAAAAAAAAAAGATAATAATAATAATAATAATAATAATAATAATAATAATAATAATAATAATAATAAAAATAATAATAAAAATTAATAAATAAAAATACCCCTTCTTCTCTACATCCTAATGAACCATCGATCTCAAGTCGATGCTCTTCCGTCCGGTTTACCGAGGCGCCGGAAACGCTGCACCGGCTCTCGCGCTTCCCTTAAACCGGCGTCAGGGAAGAGAGCCGAGGAAATGCTGACCTCCGCTGGCGAGTTCGCTGACTCTCACCTCCGCTGGCGAGTTCGCTGACTCTCACCTCCGCTGGCGAGTTCGCTGACTCTCACCTCCGCTGGCGAGTTCGCTGACTCTCACCTCCGCTGGCGAGTTCGCTGACTCTCACCTCCGCTGGCGAGTTCGCTGACTCTCACCTCCGCTGGCGAGTTCGCTCGCTCTCACCTCCGGTGGCGAGTTTCGCTGACTCTCACCTCCGCTGGCGGAGTTCGCTGACTCTCACCTCCGCTGGCGTACGCTGACTCTCACCTCCGCTGGCGATGTTCGCTGACTCTCACCTCCGCTGGCGAGTTTCGCTACTCTCACCTCCGCTGGCGAGTTCGCTGACTCTCACCTCCGCTGGCGAGTACGCTGACTCTCACCTCCGCTGGCGAGTACGCTGACTCTCACCTCCGCTGGCGAGTTCGCTGACTCTCACCTCCGCTGGCGAGTTCGCTGACTCTCACCCCCGCTGGCGAGTTCGCTGACTCTCACCTCCGCTGGCGAGTTCGCTGACTCTCACCTCCGCTGGCGAGTTCGCTGACTCTGACCTCGGCGTGGTTGGCTTCGGTCAGGGGGGGGGGGGGGTAGTTTGGATGTGGTAGTTAGAGTGATTGTTGTAATAATAGTAATGATATTGGTGGCGGGTGTTGCTGG
>NC_051388.1:26149451-26151951 GCF_015228065.2 Penaeus monodon | reverse complement strand
AGGGTTTAACGAAAAGGAAAGAAAAGAGGAGGGAGGGGATAAGAGGAGAAGGAGGGATATAAGAGGGTAATTCAATATAAAAAAAAGATATTGGTTTAAAATAAGAGGAAACAAAAAAAGAAGAGGAAGGACGAGGAAGAGGGAGAAGGAGGAGGGGAGAGAGAGGTCAAGTAAAAGAGGACGAGCGAGGAGGAGGAGGAGGGGGAAGAGGCAGGGGAGGAGGAGGAGAGGAGGAAAAAGAAGAGGAGGAGGGTTAAGAGGCAGGGAAGAGGAGGAAAGAGAGAGGAAGAGAAAGGAGGTAGGAGGAAAAATAAAAGAGGAGGAGGGTAAAGGAAAAAGGCGAAAAAGAGGAGAGGAGGAGGGGGTAAGAGGAAGAGTGAGGGAGAGGAGGAGGAGGAGGAAAGAGGAGGAGGGTTTTAAGAGGAAAATGAAGGAAGGGAGGGAGGAGGGGAGGAGGAGGGGAGGACGGAGGAAAAAATTTTTTATGTATAATATGTTAAGTGTTGGTTAAAAGATTTAAGATGCAAGAGTAGGAGGAGGAGGGAAGGAGGGGAGGAGGAGGAGGAGCGGAGGAGGAGGGAGGAGAGGGAGGAAGGACAGGAGAGTAGGAGGGAGGGAGGAAGGAGGAGGGAGGGGCAGGAGGAGGAGGAGGAGGAGGAGGAGGAGGAGGAAGAGGAGGAGGGTAAGGGGGAGAGGAGGAGGAGGAGGAGGAAGACGAGGAGGAGGAGGCCAAGGGGAAGAGGAAGAGAAAGAGGAGGAGGGGGGTAAGAGGAATAGGAGGGGGACAAGGGGAAAAGGAAGAGGAAAGGGAGAGGAAGAGAGGAGGAGAAGGGTAAGAGAAAGAGGAGGAAGAAGACTACACTGTCGAGAGAAGCGTATTTCTGCGACGAGACGGTGTGTACATAATGTATACTGATATTCTTGTCTTCCTCTAGCTATTGTCATTTTGCGTGTATTTTGTTGTTTATATTTTTAATTATTGTTCACTATTTCTCTCTCTCACTATATATGCTTTCTAAACATATATAAAGATATATATAATGAATAAAAATATAGATCATGATTTTCTATTCTATCATAAACACTGTGCATATCAAACCTTCACCTTAAAAGAAACATCATAATCATCCTCATCACTATAACATCTAAATATCCATCCACTCTTACCTTTCACCTAACCGTTATGTCTCCTGCTCTCACGTGTGCAGTACCAGTTGATGAGCTCCCGTCTCCCTCACCTCTCCCTCACATCCTCACCCTTTCCTCTCCCTCTCTCTCCCTCTCCCTCTTCCTCACCCTCACCCTATGCACCTGTGTCTGTACATACTTATTATACAAGTATACGCGCAAGCGCCAATACAGGGACGAAAATATACACACATGCATATTCTCCAATGAATACGTTATTGCCATTCATTATTCACGTCCCGTTTCCCAAACCTAACTAAGAGGGATTAATTAATCCGTTTAATTAATCAGTGATTTTAGGCCTTCCTTCGCTCACTTATTTGCACCAAGATGAATAAATAAGGCAACCCCTCAGGCAACTCCTTTCCCGAGGTAACAAATTCCACGGAAGTCACTGCTTTTGACTGCTTTATTAATTCCGGAAGTTCAGCCCTAGGAACGGTAAGGGTAACCTGCTATTGGATAGTATAACGTTTTTTCTTTTCTTTTTTTTTCTTACTCAATTTTTTTTTTATAATATTCTTCTCGTGACATCATTGCTCCTTGAAAATTTAATTCCCAGGACGAAAGGGGAGAGCAAACATCCAGACTCTCATTTCTGTACGGTCCGAGATGAGCGGGAGGGGGGCGATAGAGAGAGTAGAGAGAAAGAGACAAAAGAGATTAGAGAGAGAAGAGAAGAGGAGAGAGAAGAGAGGGAGGGGGAGAGATAGAGAGAGAGGAGAGAGAGATAGAGCGAGAGAAGAGAGAGAGAAGAGAGGGAGAGAGTGAGTGGAGGAGAGAGAGAGAGAAGAGAGAGAGAGAGGAGAGAGAGAGAGAAGAGAAGAGAATAGCAGCGAGAGGGAAAGAGAAGAGGAAGCGAGCAGAGAGAGCGAAGATAAAGAGAGAAGATCGAAACAAAAGAGATGATGAGAGAGATCAGAAGAGAAGAAACCAAAGCGAAGAAAGAGAGACACAACGAGGGAGAGAAAAGAAGATAGAATAGAGAGACCCGATACTGAATAGAGAGAGAGAGGAGGACCTTCCCTTTCTTATCGTAGACTCTTCCTACCTCTAGCTTTCTCACTCTCTCTCTCTCTTCTCTCTCCCTCTCTCTCTCTTTCTTTCTCTCTCTCTCTCTCATTTCTCTCTCTCTCTCTCTTCTCTCTCTCTTTCTTTCTTCTTCCTCTCTCTCTCTCCCTCTCCTCTCTCTCCCTCTCTATCTCTCCCTCTTCTCTTTCTCTTTCATCTCTCTCCCTCTCTCTACTTCTCCCTCTCTCGTCTCCTCTCCTCTCCTCTCTCCCTCGTCTCTCTCTCTCTCTCTCTCTATCTC
>NC_051388.1:26139451-26141951 GCF_015228065.2 Penaeus monodon | reverse complement strand
AAAAAAAGAAAGAAAGAAAAAAAAAAAAAAAAAAAAAAAAAAAAAAAAAAAAAATATATATATATATATATATATATATATATATATATATATATATATATATATATGTATATATGCATATATATACATATACATATATATAATAGATAAACAAAATAAAATAAACGAACAGATAAAACTACTGCAGCCGCGTCCACAGCCAAGCGTATAGCTATATGCGCACCGAAGGGGGAGCTGGCGCGTCGGAGGCCCTTCCTGCGAGCAACCGACGGGAGTCCTCCTTCAGCGCCGTCCGCTCGGCCGAACGCGCCGCCGCGGCCGCCGTCCAACTAAATATTTCGTGTCGCTAAATAGTCCGAGGAGGAGAAAGCGACGTTTTTAAGATATTTACTTTCTTTTTTACTTTTTGTTGTCTGTGGAAGGTGGAAGGAGGAGGAGGAGGAGGAAGAGAGAGGGATGAGGTGAGATCAGGAGAAGGACGGGAATGAGGAGGAGGAGGAGGAAGAGGGGGAGGAAGAGGGGGAGGGAGAGAGGGAGGAAGAGGAGGAGGAGAAGGAGGAGAAGGAGGAGGAGGAGGAAAAGGAGGAGGAGAAGGAGGAGGAGGAGTAGGAGGAGGAGGGGGAGGGGGGAGGACAGGAGGAAGGGGAAGGTGTGATGAAGGAAGAGGAGGATGAAAGAAATGGAGGGAACGGAAAAAAGATAAAAAAATAATAATGATAAGTGGACGAGAGAGGGAAGAAACACAGGAGGGTAAAGGAGGAGGGGATAGAGAGAGAGAAGCAGAAAGAGCAACAACACCATACTCCCAGCAGAACCATGTATCTAAAAGCTGACAAGTCAAAAATCGTGTTTTCATTTCCAGTTGGGCTCAGCGAGAGTGGACACACGCCCACGTATAAAACACGCACGCACGCACGCACGCACACACACACACACACACACACACACACACGCACACACACACACACACGCACACACACACACACACACACACACACACACACATACATGCATACACAGACGCACACACGCACACACAAGCTTCATGTTCTTGTTTCCATTATTTTTGTTTTCCTGAATATTTCGTTGATTTGACATTTCTTCCCTTCTTTCGCCGTTTCATTTTCTCTGCTCCTTCCTCTACCAATTTTTGTTATCATGCCTATTCTTCGTATCCTTATCTGCTGTTCTTCTCCCATCTTTGCTTCTTATTCTCCTTTGCTCCCTATCTCCCTCTTCCCCATTTCTCTTCCCTCCCGCGCTTCCTTTCCTTCTCTCGCTCTTGCTTCCTTTCTCTCCTCCTCCCTCCTTCATCCCTTTTCTCTTTCACCCTTAATGGGCAATCCCTCTCCCTTCCTCACCCTCCCCTTCCTCACCCTTTTCTTTCCTTCCTCACGACTAATCATTTTCCCTCTGCCTTGCTTCCCTTTCTCCTTCTTCTCTCTCTCTTGCTTCTCTTTCTGCTTCGTCTCCTTCTCAAACCTCGCTCCCTCCGGCGTGACAGAGAGAGGATAGCCGAAGGGGAGACACTAGCAATAATTCGTTCTATCCTGAGAAAGATTTGGCCCCCACCCCCACCCCACCCACGGCTACACCTTCTTTTGCTCCTCCCCCCCCCCCCCCTTCTTCGTCCCTTCTCTCTCTCTCTTTCTTTCACCTCTTTCGTACTCCTACTCTCCCTGTTACGCCACGTCCCTTCTCTTTTCTTCCTCCTCCTCCTCCTCCGTCTCTTATCTCTCTCTCTTTCGTACCCCAAGTCCCTGCTGTGCTTGTTCTTTCTTTGCCCCTTTTCTCCCTTGTAAACTCCCTTCTCCTCTCTTCCTCTCCCACCTCCTTCCTCCCCTCCCTCCCTCCCCCCCTCTCTCTCTCCCTTCTCTCTCTCTCTCTCTCTCTCTCTCTCTCTCTCTCTCTCTCTCTCTCTCTCTCTCTCTCCTCCCGATAACAGATAGACAGACATAGTGGGAGAAACCTACAGAAAAAACACACCTTTTATTTCGATTTTAGTGCCTCTTTTTTGTACACACACTTAGGCATCTATATCAACACTCCCGGCAACCACGCGCGTACTCATTCACGAAAAAAGCGTCCGACTGCGAGTGAAAAATGGAGGAGAGTGGGAGAGAGAGGGAGATCGAAAGATAGATAAGAAGGGAAATGGGGAATCATGACAAAGCGAAAGAAAGATGAAAAAAGAAACGAGGGAAAATCGAGGAAATAAGGAGAAAAAGGGGGAAAGGAATGTGAGCCCAGCTGTTACAGAGATCGCTTAAAGTCTCCCACGCCATTCGAAGGTCCATCATTTGTATCATTACTCAGGCGTATCTTCCAACTTTGCATACAAATTAAGGGATTTCAGGTGCTAAATCCAGGTCATTTAAGAGAGACGCGAAGCTCTCCTCAAATAGAGAAAATAATTTTTGCGCATCTCTTTTCACTTGAAAGTTTTAGTCTCAATTCTTTTCTCTCTCACTCTCTCACCCTATCTCTCTCTCTCTCTCTC
>NC_051388.1:26124451-26126951 GCF_015228065.2 Penaeus monodon | reverse complement strand
GACGATAATAGCATTTCTCTCACACACACACGTCTAAAACCAGTGATTGGCATGTACGACTGTACATTATTATCACAATTTTTTTTTTCTTTCTCAAATCGGTTACCGGTCGAGATATATCCAAATGAAATATTGAAATGTTACCGAATTAAAAGTAAGGTTTGAAAGAGAAAGAGAGAAAAAAAAACGTATCAGGTACTTTCAAGAATTCTAAATTCACATCTTCAACCCGCAAAATTTCTGTTACGTGACATCAATGCTATGAGGCAAAGACACGGGCCGGCCGGTGAAGAGTGCCAATTAAGGGTGGGCGGAGGTAGGGAGGGGAGGAGGCACAATTACACTGCTGAATCACCCTTAGCAAACACGCGACTTGAGGGTAAAGGGAGGAAGGGAGGGAGGGAGGATGGGAGGGAGGGAGGGAGGGGGAGGGAGGGAGGGAGGATGGGAGAGAGGCAGGGAAGGAAGGAGGAAGGGAGGCAGGGAGGGATGGAGGCAGGGAGGGAAGGAGGGAGGGAGAGAGGCAGGGAGTAAGGGAGAGAGGGAGGGAGTGGTTAGGGGAGAAGGATCTCTGGAAGAACCGTGGGAAAGGACTTATCTCTAAAAAATGATAAGTCCGGATTATAGGTAATTTACAGGTATCTATTGTGTCCCCTCCTTCCCGGTCGCCCTCTTTTTTCTCCCTCCTCCCTTCTCCCCTCCCTCTCTTTAGCTCCCCCTACCTGCCTCCCTCCCTCCCTTTTTCTCTCCCTACTCCCTGCTCATTCTCTTTTTCTCTCTCTTCTGCCTGTCCCCTCCTTCATCTTCTCCTCCGTCTTCCCCTTCCCCCTCCCCTTCTCCTACTCCACTCCTCTTTTCCATCACCCTATCCACCCCTTCTCTTTCCTCTCTCTCTCCCCTTCCACCCTGTCCTTTCCTCCTCTCTCCTCCCTCCCTCTCCCTTCCCTCTCCTTCTTCCCCCCACCTCCCAGCTCCCTCCACCTCCCACTCCCTCCCTCTCCCTCCCTCGCTCCTGCCATCGCATTGAATTAAGTCCAAGGAGTCCATAACTCAACCCAAAAGACATAAACACCGACATCGCCGCGGCCTCTCGAGCGATGTCGTATTTAAATCCCATTAATGTTATCTGAAACCATTCAGCCTCTCTCGCCGACGCAGGGCGCAACGAGCCGATAACTCACAGGGAAGTAGTTATCGTTCCTGGGAGAGACAGCTTATCGATCCATATATCTATTTGTCTATCTATCTACCTATGTGTCTATGTCTATTTATCCGTCTCTCTATTTATCTACCTGTCTATCTATCTATCTATTATCTGCCTGTCTGTCTGTCGAGAGTCTATCGCGGCTCGAATGGTCTCTGGAGTTATGAATGGAGATGTGAATGCCGATGGAGAAAAAAAGAATCGGAATAGTGATAAAAATGATGGAGAGGAGTATAAAGGGAGAAGAGAGGGAGAAGGACCAGCAAGAATCAGGGGAAAAAAGCTAAGAAAGTAACGGTAAAAAAAAGAAAAGAAAACCGATAAAAACCAATATGTAAAATAAAAAAAATACCACGAACGGCTACAATACTACAACATAAATTTACCAACGGCACTAAAGATAAGCAACAAATCCAACTAATCTACGGAAATCATTAGGAAAAACAATATAAATAAAAGTCACGCCCAACACTCGCGCCAAACCTTCGGCTTCCTTCGAGCCAAAGCCGCTGGCAGGCCTTCTCAAATACACATGCAAATAAGCAGTTTGGTGGCCGGAGGGAACACGCTATTTGACACGCTGCTAGTAATGCACGTGCTATATTTCACTAGCATTGATATCCGGCAAATATTCTTAGCGTGGGAGTCTCGCTTTCCAAAATTTATTCTTTTGGGTGTGAGAGGGAGAGGAAAAATGTACAGCTTATTATTTTCTTTCTTTTCTATCGTCTTACGCAAAATATACCATGAACGAACTATCAGCATATAAAGGTCTTCCGAATGAAAACGGACGAAAACAACCGTGAGAATAACTAATCGCTTAAGCAACGGCGATCACTGCAATCGGCCGTTGCAGAACCATGCAGGGGGAGGGGGTGTGAGGGACATAGAGGGGAGGGGGTGGAAGGAAGAGGAGGAAAGAGGGAGAGAACAGATAATTATATGGGAGCGAATTGGGTGTGATCTGTAATTGCAGGATCGACCGGGGGATTTGGCGGCTTATTACGTCATGTCTTTCGATTTCCAATACTGAAGCTAAAACAGCCATCCGGGTTGGAATACGAAACCGAGCGCCGATATTCAAAAAGCGAAATTCCCTTGATTTTCTAACCTACAGAACCAAAATACAACTTGTTCGACTAAGACCTGAGAAAAAGGGGAAATCTCAAATCGCGATAAACAACAACACGGCGCATTGCCTCGCGTCCATTGCGCCAATAAACACCAGAAAACGACCGCGCGGGGAAAAAAAAAACAAGTGCGAATCGGAGAGAAGTTAACGCAATACTTCCTATT
>NC_051388.1:26116951-26121951 GCF_015228065.2 Penaeus monodon | reverse complement strand
CCTCCCTCCCTCCCTCCCTCCCTGCCTTCCCTCTCCCCAGCGGCACTAATGCCCCTCCGCCCCGAGGCATAATCCCCGGGGGACTCATCTTCACAACAACCTTGCATCATCTCTGGCGTCCGTAATCCCGTGGTATACAAGCCTCTAATTCCTGGATCTTAGAGTGCCTCTCCCTCGGAACCGCGTCTCTCGCTCTCGCTCTCGTTCTCGTCCTCTTTTCCTTTTTCTTCTTGCTTTTTTTTCCCTTGCACTCTCCCTAGCCGTCTTCCCTTCTATTTTCTTTTCCCTTTCCCTTTAACTTTCCCTCGCTCTCTCCTTCTCCCTCTCCCTTTCCCTAGTAATTTTAATTTCCGTCTCCTTCTCCCCCTTCCTCATCTCTTTCGCTTTCTCCTTCTCATTCTCCTTCTCCCTTTCCTTCTTCTTCTCCTTCTTCCTCTCCCTCGCTCCTTCACTCTCCCTCTCAAAATCGTTGTGTATTTACCGGATATCTTGCTTTACTCTCTTCTACCCCCCCCCCATCCCTCTCGCCCTTTGACCTTTGATCTAATAGTCGATCAGTCTATCCGTTATCTTTAATGTCCGGCACTTTTCTATCTCCCTATCTGTCTGTCTATTCAACCATCCATCTATCTATCTATCTATCTATCTATCTATCTATCTATCCATCCATCCATCCATCCATACATGCTTCCATACATCCACCCACCCATCCATCCATACATCTACCCAGCCACCCATCCATCAATCCACCCACCCATCCAGCCAGCCATCCACCCACTCATCTACCCACCCCCCCCTTTCCCAGTCCACGCAGTATATCATCCTCACACTCTTCCTGTTTTGATTGGATTAAGTATCAAGTTGAAATTGAATAACTTGAACTTCAGGGGAAACTTCACTAATTTGACAAAAGAGTAAGAATCTCCTTTCTCTGTTAATGGCTCTTGAAGTGAAAACTTTAAATTCTTTATCATCACCGAGTTCCCTCCGCCTATAATTGATTAGATAACTTTACCTCCACACGAGAGAAAGAAATGGAGGTAAGGGTAGAGGGAGGAGGGAGAAGAGGAAGAGAGAGAGAGAGAATGAAAAAAAAGGGGGGGAACGAAGAAAGTAAGTTTATAAAGAGGTAAAAGGTAAGGAAGAAATAGGAGTAAAATCGACAATAAAATCGTTCGATTACTTAGATCTAAAACGAAAGTCGCGAAAATACGACTTTCTTATCTACTTCCTTCTACTTCCTCAATATCTATTTCTTTTAAATTTCCTTCTCTTATCCCCCCCCTCACAACCCCACTCTCTCATCCTTCCTCAAACCCCCCACCCCCTACACCTTCCCACCGGGTATCTCCCCTCCCCCTCCTAACCCCCCCCCCTTCCACCAACCTTCGCCTTGCGTAGCCAGATAATCGGCCTCTTTCTTCTTCAATTGATTTCCATTGCATTTTCAGCAGTTTAATCCGCAGTAATGGCTGTCGTTTCCACTGATGGAACTCCATACATCACCTTGATATTGTTTTGACTCCGAGGCCATGATCTCTCCTCTCCTCGCCTGTCCTCCCCCTCCTCCCCCTTCCCCGCCAACTCCATTCCCTCCCCCTTCCTACGACTATCGCTTCTCCTCCTCCTCCTCCCTTCTCCTCCCTCCTCCTCCTCCTCCTCCCTTCTCCTCCTCCGCCAGCTCTCTATCCGCATCCTGCTAACCCCACCTCCCCACCAGTCTACCTCCCCTCCCCCTCCCTTTCTCTCTGCCCTCCCCACCAACTCCCTTGAGGAAGCGAAAGAGGAAGCGAAAGAGGAAGAGGAAGAAAAGGAGGAGGAGGAAGCGACGAAGGAATAGAGGGAAGAAGAGAAGGGGATGAAGGACATGGAGAAGGAAAAGGAAACGAAGGAAAAAGAGACGGAAAATGAGAAGGAGACGTAGGATAAGGGAAATGAGAATGGGAAAAAAAAAGAAAAAGAATAAAGATAATGACAAGGAAAATGAGAACAAGGGGAAGGCGAGGAAGAAGGATGGAAAGAGGAAAAAGGAGGAAGATAATGAAAGGGTAAAGGAAGTCATGGACATAGAGGAGGAGCTAAGAGGGGAATAACAGACAACAAAGTAGAGGGAGAGGAAGGAACGAAAGGAAGTTCAAAAAAAAGGGAAGGAGAATGTAGACAATTATATAAATTATTACTGAAGATACATCTGGATTTGGCAGTTGGATATACAGGTTGAAAGAGGGAATGATAGATAGAGAGAGAGAAGAGAGAAAGAGACAGAGAAGAGAGAAAGGGACAGAGAAGAGAGAGAGAGACAGAAGAGAGAGAGACAGAAGAGAGAGAGACAGAGAAGAGAGAGAGAGAGAGAGAGAGAGAGAGAGAGAGAGAGAGAGAGAGAGAGAGAGAGAGAGAGAATGGAAAGACACGGAAAATGATATTAGAAGAAGCAATGGGAAAAAAATATTTATTTCTCACTCTTATCCGGCCGAAATATGCACAATTTCCCCGCACACTACACAAAAGCTTCTACTTGTGGCCACGGACGAGATAAACGGAGGAAGAGAGACACAAGAGACAAAGGGCAAGAGAGAGACAAGATACAAACAAAGCACAGGAGAGAGACAAAGCGATAAAAGGAAAGAGAAACGGCAGATAAAAGTCGAGAGAGAGAGAGACATATATCCTGGCCAAGGCTGCACATTTTCACAAGCTCGGGTTCGCATAATGTGTCAAGAGGGCGATTCCAGCGAAGACCAGAGCACCGACACAAAGGAGAGAGGAAAGGAAGCAACAAAGGGAAAGAGAAAGGAGAGACAACGCATAGGAAGGAATAAAATACGCTCTCCCACGTCGACCTCTCTCTCTCTTTTCTCTTTCTGCGTCTGTCCGTCTGTCTGTCTGTCTGATTGTCTGTCTGTTTGTCTGTCTGTCTGTCTGTCTGTCTGTCCTGTCTGTCTGTCTGTCTCTCTCTCTCTCTCTCTCTCTCTCTCTCTCTCTCTCTCTCTCTCTCTCTCTCTCTCTCTCTCTCTCTCTCTCTCTCTCTTCTTTCTTTCTTAAATCAACATATGTTTATGTTTGTGTGCAATCGCAAATTCGTATTTTTTTCTTTTTTTTATGCTCCCTTCTAAAAATATGAAAAATCAACGTAAAAAGCGATATTAAACACTTAAAAATCAACAAGCGAATTTCACTGCACTGATTGATCGCCATGGCAACAAGAAAAGCAAAGATGACAATTTTCTCTAAACAAACCTGCCAGCTCTTACACGAGAACACACACAGCCACACACACATACACCAATACTCACGCACGCACAAACATAAAACCACACACCCAACCAGCCTTTCCTTCCATACATACATACACACACAAACACACGTACACCTCCCTCCTTACACACACCCCTCACACACACACACATTCAAGTACAAAACTGAGCTATTAAAGAGACACTCTCACGACGTCCAGCGGGTTGCATGCACCTCACCCCCCGCCCCCCCCCCCCAACACACATTCAAAGTCGCTCTCCACTTAAGCAAACCTCTGGAAGCCACTAGCATTCAGGGAAGCCCTCTGCCTGAGCCATGAGTGAAGTCTTAAAAAAAAAAAAACAATGAAATCACTAAAGTCCGAATGCCTTACAAAAGATTTTTATGGCATTAAAAGAAAGGGGACATAAAAAAGAAACAAAAGTATATATTTATGATTTTTTCGGGATGTCATTAAATATTTCGGGGAATTTCGTTGAAACAAAAGGCTTGACTTCGATTTCGAGTCCAGGTAAAGAATAAAAAAAAGAGTATCGCCTGAAAATCATTAAATCACTGAAAAACATCATATTCCGTTACCAAAAACGAAATAGAAAGAAAAAAAATAAGGAAATAAAAAATAGTAAGAAAAAATATAAAAGAAAAAGAATTTATACTCTGGACAAAACATGCTTTTATCTCCGAGCTATGAAACCGAAAGGGAGGAAAAACGCGAAATAAAAAGAATAAAAAAAAGGAGAAACACAAAAAGAAACAGGACCCGTATCTCTCCCGGAAGTTTCCCCAACTAAAAGAGAAAAAACATCCAGTAAAAACAAAAAGGAAACCCAAAATGAAACAAAAACAACAACAACAACAACAACAAAGAAAACGGAAAAGAAAAGCAAGCAACCCACGGCGGAAACCTCAGGAGAAACCCGATGCGCTTAGACCTGCGGTGCACGCGTTTGGTATAATAAGCGACCGGGCGTTTGTTTACCTTCCTACCTACGTCAGTTTAGTTCGTGAGACGTATTGTTCTAATGTTCCAAACCGAGACTTGTAGCGTATGTACACTGCAGCTAGTAATTAGAAGGTCTCTCCTCTACTCAATTTTTAGATAGAATAGAATCTTAATTATTCAAAGCGTCTTTTGTTCCGTTTCTCGCTTTCCTAAAAAAAGAAATGAATAATTGAGTTGGTGGAGCCTACGGCCCGGCTACCCCTCCCTCCCCCCTCCTCTTCCAACAAAAAAAAGAAGAAAAAAAGGCAATAATCTTCTGAGTAAGTTTCCCGCGACTGAAGATAATATCTTTTCTCATTAACAGGAAAAATAACAATACAAAAAGAAGAAAGAAAACAAACAGTTCTCTGATCAAATTAACCTTTAAATGGTTACGTAAACAACTAGAACATCGCATACGGAAAACGATGAACAAATAACAACAAAGATGATGAAAGGAGCAGACAAACTTGTAAATATTAAACTGCAAGAAAGTGAAAAAGGCGACGAAAGAAAAATAGCAAACTTTTTAGAGTACTCAAACACATCGTAGCTATCATTTATAATTCCTCGTCGATCAATCTAATTCCCTTTTCCTTAGCCCACACAACTCTTCCCCCTGCATCAACCCTCTCTCTTTCCCCTTGCTTTATCATACCCGCTCTCTCTTTCTCTCTCGCTCTCTCCCCCTTCCGCCGTTTCTCCCCCACAAAACTGGCAAGACCTGAGACTCTTAAAACAGTAGGCCAAGCATGTCTCCATT
>NC_051388.1:26111951-26114451 GCF_015228065.2 Penaeus monodon | reverse complement strand
TGGGCCGTAAAGAAAGGGGTTTTGGGAGTGTGGGTGTTTAGAGGGAAGGGGGGAGGGGGGGGGGGGGGAGAAGAGGAGGAATGGGGGAGGGGAAGGGGGGGGGAAGAGGAGAGGAAGGGTGGAGGGGAGGGGGGGGAAGAGTGAGAGGAAGGGTGGAGGGGAGGGGGGAAGAAGAGTGAGAGGAAGGGTGAAGGGGAGGGGGGAAGAAGAGTGAGAGGAAGGGGGAAGGGAGGGGGGGAGAAGAGTGAGAGGAAGGGTGGAGGGGAGGGGGGGGGGAGGAAAAGGGGGGAAGGGTGAAGGGGAGGGGGGGGGGAAGAGTGAGAGGAAGGGTGAAGGGGAGGGGGGGGAGAAGAGTGAGAGGAAGGGTGGAGGGGAGGGGGGAAGAAGAGTGAGAGGAAGGGTGGAGGGGAGGGGGGGGAGGGTGAGAGGAAGGTGGGGGGGGGGGGGGGGAAGAGGGAGGAAGGGGGGGGAGGGGGGGAGAAGAGTGAAGGAAGGGGGAGGGGGGGGGGGGAAAGAGTGAAGGAAGGGGGGGGGGGGGGGGGGGAGAAAGGAAAAGGAAGGTGGAAGGGAGGGGGGGGGAAGAGTGGAAGGAAAGGGGGAGGGGGGGGGGGGGAGGAAAAGGGGAGGGGTGGTGGGGGGGGGGGGGGGAAGAGCGGGGGGGGTGAGGAAGGATGGGAAACGGATGCGTTATCAGAGTCCCTTTTATTTATGAGTGAAGGGGGGGTTTTCAGGGATGTGGGGAGGGAGGAAGGAGGAGAAAAGAAGAGAGGACGAGGGGGAAGGAGGGGGGGGGAGGGAGAGAAGAAGAGAGGAAGAAGAAAGGAAGAAAAAGGGGGGAGAAAGAGAAAAAAGAGGAGGGAGGGAGAGAGAAGAGGGGGGAGAGAGAGGGGAGGAGAGAGAGAGGGGAGAGGAGAGAGAGGAGAGAGAGAGGAATAAAGGGAAAAAAAGAAAGAGAGAGAGAGAGAGAGAGAGAGAGAGAAAAGAGAGAGAGAAGGGGAGAGAGAGGAGGAGAGAGAGAGAGAGAGGGAGAGGAAAAGAATGGGGGGAGAAAGGGAGAGGGAAGAAAAAAGGAAGGAGAAGGAAAAAGGGAAGGAAAAGAAAGGGAAGGAGAAGGGGAAGAGCAGGAGAGAGAAAGGGATAGTAGGGGAGAGAGAAAAAAATAAAAGAGAGGTAGGAGGAAGAGAGATAATAGAGGAAGGCGAAGCAGAGTGAAGGGAGGAGAAGGAGGGAGATAGAGATAGAGTATGGGGTGGGAAGAAGGAGGAAAAACGAAACAGGGAGCTAATAGAAGTGGGAGAAAGAGGGAGAAAGGCGAGGGAGAATGAAGAGATGGAAGGGAGGAGATAGAGAGAGAAAGATGCATGGAAGGAGGAAGGAGAAAAGCGAAAGAAAAGAAGTTAGCACCTTTGAAAATTTAAAAAAAAAACGTAAAAGGTGGAAGGAAAAAGAAGAAAGGAATAGAAGAAAGATAATGAGAACCAGGCGGAGGAAGCGAAAGGGATGTGCCTAGCATGGGAGATGAGGCTGAGGAAGAGAAGCAGACGATGATGAGATTCTGGGAAGTGGCATAGGAGAGGAGAAGGAGATAAAGAAAAGAAGGATGCATAGAATGGACGGACAGAGAGGGAAACATGATGATATTACAGCCATTTTGTGGATGAAAGAAACGAAAGGTAAAATATGCAAATAGAAGAGGCAACGTATATCGTTGAGAATAAGAAAAGAAAGGAGAGAGGAGAGAGAGAGAGAAGAGAAGAAAAGAGAGAGAGGAGAGAGAGAGAGAGAGAGAGAGAGAGAGAGAGAATGAGAGATATGCATGTTGCAAGCCTCTCGAGAATGTCACTCTGTACGACCAAATTGCTTCAATAATCAATCAGGTGTGTCAGTGTAGTTCATCACTTTCAGACACGTGTACATTTGAACATTTTTTCGCTGTGGATGAAATGTTTAGGCTTATTCATCAAGTAATGGCTTATTCATCTTCTATTGCCCATTTCCCTCCTTTCCTTTCGTTCCTTTTCTCTTCTGCCCTCCCCCCCCAACCCTGGTTCTCATTCTCTGTCATACTCTACACTTCTTTACTCGCATATCGTTTCTCTTACTCGCTACTTCAGCTCTTCCCTTGCTAGCCACTGTCTCTCTCCTTCTGTAATGTCCCTCCCTATTTCTCTCCAGTTCATTGGTCATGTCTTTCACTCTTTATCCATCGTTGTCTCTCCCCCTAAACATTCACTGTCTCTTCCTCTCTCTCCCTTTAATCTTTTCTCCCCTTTTCTGTCTCGCAGAGCCAGTCACTGTGTAGAGCTCTCCCTCCATCTCTCTCCCCCCCCCCACCTCCAGGCAGACTGTCTCTAACTCTTTATTTCTCTTTCTCTCCCTTCCTCTTCTACCCATCCACTACTTCTATTTTTTTCTTCTTCTGTTTCTTTTTCCCAGCCAGCTACGACCTCTTTCTCTCTCCCTCTCAAAGGGCATTAATTTCCCTCAAAGGGCATTAATT
>NC_051388.1:26103427-26111851 GCF_015228065.2 Penaeus monodon | reverse complement strand
CCCCAAAAGAAAAAACTTATCATTATTATTATCATTTTTATTATTTTTATTATTTTTATTAATTTTTATTATATCACTATTATGTTATCATTATTAATATCATTATTGTTATTAATATTGTTGTTGTTGCAATTATTATTATTATTACTATGGTTGTTGTTATCGTTATAATCACAACTGCTGCTATATGATTATCATTAGTTTTTGTTGTTATCATTATTTTCTTGTTGTTATCATTATTGTCATTATCATTATTATCAGTATTATCACTGGAATTATCATAATAAGAATAATGATAGCGATTATCATAGTGTAAACAATGATAATAAGATAACGGTAGAGGAGGGAGTGGGGGATAAAGGATGCTAATGTAAGCGCCAATGAGTGAATAAGTAGACAGCGAATGATGCAACTCCAAAGGCACCGTGTTGTGTACCCCCCCCTCCCCTCCCTTCGTCCCATCCACCCATCTCTCTATCCTCTCTCCTTTCGTTCCTCTCTCTTTCTCTCTTGTTTGTTTGTTTCTTCTGTCTTATCTCAGTCCCCCTTTTTTTCTCTCTCTCTGTTCTTTCCACTCCTTTTTCATTCTTCTCTTCCCTCACTTTCTTCTCTTGTCTCTTCTTCCCTCTTTCTTTTTCCCCTTTCTCTTCCTCCTCTTCCCTTCCTCTCTCCCTTCCTCGCTCCCTCCCGATTCTATTTTCTCACTTTCCCCATCTCTTCTCCTCTGTCTCTTTTTTCTCTCTCTTGTTTCTGCTCCTTTATCCTTCTCTCGTCTCTCACTCTTCGTTCCCTCCCCCTGCCCTATCCTCTCTCTTGTCTCTGCTCTTTATCCTTCTCTCACCCTTCGTTCCCTCCCCCCTGCCCCTCTCCCTCTCTCTTGCCTCCCCTTCTTCGCTCCCTCTCCCCTCCCCCAACCGCCCAGGTCAGCCCACACCAAGGTGACGGCATTCAGCGAGGCATGACCTGTCACCTCCACTTGTCTCCGTTGAATATGGATTTATTCTTATCGTTAACATCCTGTTTGCACCGGAGGCTCGCTGATAGATGGATGGATGGGAATGTTGCGACATAGCTCCCCCGCCCCCCTCGCTCACCCCCCCCCTCGCTCCTCTTTCTTCTTCTCTTGCCTTCTCCTCATCCTTCTCCTTCGTTCGCCTTCCTTCTTTCCTTTGCCTACTTTCTTATCTCTGTTTCGCTACGTTCCTCTCCCTGTTCTTTTCGTATTTTCGATCTTCTCTTGCCTTCTTCTTCTTATAAACTCTTTTGTTATTCCCTTCTCCTCGTGCATTCTCTTTGTCACTTATCTCTTTTTTCTCCCTCCTTGTGCCTCATTTTATCTTGTTTTTCTTTTTTTATTCATATCTATTCATCATTCTCCATTTTTCATCTTTCCTGGTTGCACTTTTTTCTCGCTCGTGATTTAAACCTTTTTTGTATTGTTTCGTGTGCTCTCCCTCCCTCTTCGTTTTTTCTTTCCCCCCACCTTTTTTCCCCCAAATTTTTTTTTTTTATACCCATCCCCCTCCCCCCCTCCCTCTCTTTAACCCCCCCCACCTCCCCATCTCCCCCTTCTCTCCCCCTCCCCCCTCTCCCAACTCCCCCCCAACCCCCCATCTACCCCCTCTCTCCCCCCACTCCTCACCTCTCCCCCCCTCCCCCCCAACCCCCCCCACCTCCCCGCTTCCTCATACCCCCCCCCCCGCCCCCCTCCCGCTACACATTCCATAAACCGAACGTAATTTTTTTCTTTTTCGCTTGCAGGGAATGCGGCGGATGAGGGGGGAGCAGATCCCCCTTTGCACCCCAGAAACCGTGGTTTGGGATCTGTAATTGTTTGAAAAACGTGCGGTAATTTATCAGGGGGTACGTACGTGCTTTATCTGTGGCGTAGTTTCTGCTTTTAATGGGGGGGAAAAAAGGAGAGAGGAAAATTTGACAAAGGGTGAGAACCGGCTTGTTGGGACGTCGAGAAATCACGTTTAATTTCGTTTTTGGGGTTTGGGGTATATTTTTATATATATATATATATAATATATATATATATATATTATATATTATTATATATTAATTATATATATATTTATATAATTTTATTTATAATTATATATATTATTTATATATAATATATATAAAATATATTTTATTTATATTTATATTATATATATATATATATTTTCTTATAAAATTTTTTTAATATATTATATATATATAAATATATTATTATATTTAAAATTAAAATATCATATAATATATTATATATATTTTATATAATTATATAATTAAAATATATATAATATATTAAAATATAACCTTACACACAACAGAAAAATTTTAACGTGATTCTCTCGACGATACCACACAGCCCGGGACTCAGCCTTGTCAAATCGTCTCTCTCTCCTCTTCGCATTTCAACAGTAACTACCCCAGATTCAAGCACGAACTACCCCCTGAGAATTACCTGCACGTATTTCAAACAATTACAGATACCACACACTGCTTTCGGGTGCTAAGGTTATCGCTGCCCCTCATCCGAAACGCTTTACCTAAAAGCGAGAAAAAAAAAAATTTCGTTCGTTATCGGAAGTGTAGCGGGAGGGAGGGCGGGTGGGGGGGGGGAAGGGGATAGCGGGGGGGGTGGGGGGGGATTTGGGGGAGGGGGGGAGTGAGAGGTGGGGATGGGGGGGAGAGATGGGGTAGATGGGTGGGGTGGGGGATTGGGGGAGGGGGGATGAGGAGGAGAGAAGGGGGTAATGGGGAGTGGGGGGGGAGTTAAGAGAGGTGGAGGGTGGGGGGGGAGAGGGGTTTTAAAAAAAAAATTGGTGAAAAAAAGGTGAGGGAAGAAAAATACGAGAGAGGAGGGAGAGCACCGAAAAATACAAAAAAATTTCAAATCAGGGCGAGAAAAAAAGTGCAACCAGGAAAGAAAAAAGGAGAATGATGAATAAATGAAAAAAAAAAAGGAAACAAGAAAAATAGGCCAAGGGGGGGGGAGAAAAAAAAGGAAAAGTGCAAAAAGAATGCACGGGGGAAAAGGGAAAACAAAAGATTTATAAAAAAAAAAAAAGAGAAATCGAAAAACGAAAAAAACGGGGAAAGGGGAAACTAGCGAAAACAGAGAAAAAGAAAAGAGCAAAAAAGAAAAGGCGAACA
Source organism: Penaeus monodon (assembly GCF_015228065.2). Taxonomy (NCBI): domain Eukaryota; kingdom Metazoa; phylum Arthropoda; class Malacostraca; order Decapoda; family Penaeidae; genus Penaeus; species Penaeus monodon. The sequence continues at coordinate 26,108,701 of NC_051388.1, read as the reverse complement.
AAGGGGAAAAGGAGAGGAAAAAAGGAAGAAGAAAGAGGAGCGGGGGGGGGGGTTTAGCGAGGGGGAGGGGAGCTTTCCCAAACTTTCCCCCTCCATCCATCTATCCGAGCCCCCGGGGGCCAAAACGGTGTTAACATAAAAAATAAACCCAAATTTAAAAGGGAGAAAAGGAGAGGTGCGGGTCATGCCTCGCTATCCCGTCCCCTTTTGTTGGGGGCTGCCCCGGGGCGGTTGGGGGAGGGGAGAGGGAGCGAAGAAGGGGGGCAAGGAGGGGAGAGGGGGGGGGGGAGGGAACGAAGGGAGAAAAGGATAAAGGAGCAGAGACAAGAAAAGGGGATGGGGCGGGGGGGAGGGAACGAAGAGTGGAACGAGAGAAGGATAAGGAGCAGAAACAAGAAGGAAAAAAGAGCAGAGGGAAAAAGGAGGGGGGAAAGTGAGAAAATAAACGGGAGGACGGGGAAGGGAAAGGAGGAAAAAAAGGGGAAAAAGAGGGGGGAAGAAGAGACAAAAAGAAAGTGAGGGAAGAAGAATGAAAAAGGAGGGGAAAAGAACAGAGAGAGAAAAAAAAGGGGACTGAGATAAACAGAAAAAAAAAACAAAAAAAGAAAAAGGAGGGGAACGAAAGGAGGAGGATGAGAAAATGGGTGGGGGGCAAAGGGGGGGGAGGGGGGGGCCCAAAAACACGGTCCCTTTGGGGGTTGCATCTATTCCGCTGTCTACTTATTCACTCTTTGGGCGTTACTTTAGCATCCTTACCCCCCACTCCCTCCTCTACCGTTATCTTTTTATCTTGTTTACACTATGAAAATCGCTTCTTATTCTTATTATATAATTCCGTGAAAATATGATAAAAATATAAGACAAAAGAAAACAACAAAAAAATATGATAACAAAAAAAAACAAATGAAATCTTATAGCAGCAGTTGTGATTTTAACATAAAAAAAACACTAGAAATAAAAAATAATAATTGCAACAACAACATAGAAATAACAAAAATATATTAATTGAAAACAATAATGTGATAATAATTAAAAATAATAATAAAAATATAAAAAAAAATGATAATAAAGATAAGGTTTTCTGTTAATTAGAGAGAGAGGGGAGAGAGAAGAGAGGAGGAGAAAAGGAGAGAGGGAAAGGGGGAGAGAGAGGAGGAGAGAGAGAGAGGAGGAAGGGAGAGAGAGAGAAGAGAGAGAGAGAAGGGGGAGAGAGAGAGAGGAGGGGAGAGAGAGAGAGAGGGAAAATGGGAAGAGAGAGAGAGAGAGGGAGAAGGGAAGAGAGAGAGAGAGAGAGGGAGAAAAGAGAGGAGAGAGAGAGAGAAGAGAGAGAGAGAGAGAGAGTTAGAGAGAAAGAAAATATATAGACAGACGAAAAGGGAGAATGACAGCCACGGAAAGAGAGAAACTGAAGAAGAGAAGGAAGTAGAAATAATAACAACACTAATAAAACAAACCCCAAGCACCCCAGAGGAAGCAATACGCATCACAGATGAAAAATGGAAGCAGCCAATTAAATGTGAGGGGAAGCGGGGCTGAATGAGACCGCGCGCGGGTAAGGGGAACTTAAACTATTCAGAAAGAACAAGTCCCTACCAAAATGCGAAAAAAAATCCCTTTAACCTCCCTTTCACCCAAAAAATTCCCAATCCCAAAGTCTAGAGGCTCTTTACGCTACGCTAAGCTTCTTTTTTATGAATGGAAACTAAATAAGCTTGAAAGGTAAAGACATCATTAAGAATTTATAGTAGGGAATGAAATGCGAATGGGAAATCCCCTTTAATAGGGCTGGGGACGGGGCGCCGCGACAGGTTACGCGCCCGATCTGTCTGTCTGTCTGTCTGTCTGTTTACCTGCGGGGGGAAAATGCTTTTTTCGGGATCACACCGCATTTGCAGGCATTCCTACGTACATATGCATACTTGAACTTGCGGGCATGTACGCGCACACTCAAACATACATAGACAGACACACAAATACACACACACACACACACACACACACACACACACACACACACACAACCACACACACACACACACCACACACTTAGGTACTAATACCTCCCAAGTCTTTACACACCATGTCTTCGTTTTTTAGCGTTTTAAAAAAAAGACGCTGTTAGAAAACATACATATGGTCTGAACCAAAAAGTTTTTCGCAATCGGAAAACCCATAGATGATGCCATTCAAACGCACTTTCGCTCAACCCGTAACCAAAATGTCCACCTACGCACGTGTGTAACTGATACGTGTTTATATCCTCCAAAACCCGGTTTTTAATCAGGGGTTCCCCATTTCAAGGGGGTTTGGGCTGGCAAAGAGGACGTTTTCACGCCTGGATCCCTTTCTAAACCCCGATCCGTGACAGCATTCGAAACCCCCCGTTTTAGGGCTCCGCCGCGAGCGCTAATATAATAGATTGATATACAAATTGATGGAGAGATAGGTTAATGCTAAGAATTTTCCACATCTATTTTCAGGACACCAATCTACTTGTACATCACTAAATATTATTGCTATCGGCTGTTGTCTGTAGCATGCATGTATATAGTAATATGTAATATTATAATTTAGTATGTATTTATGTATGTATGTATTATGTTGTTGTAGTATGTATGTATTATTATGTATGTATGATGTTTTAGTATGTAAACACGTGGCTTCGGAAGAAAAAAAAAAACAATAAACAAAAAAAGTTTTAAATCCTGACTTTTTCCAGGAAATTTTGAGGCCGACTACAGAAAATAGGAAAAGGAAAACGCAACTAAAAAAAGAAAAGAAAAAAAAAACATTTTTTGCTTTCCAATATCTTCTTTTTTTCAAAATTTAATAAACCCGCGTGATGCCCCAGGAAACGGGCTATCCCGGGGTGCAATCTTGATCTGTTAGCAATGTATTTGTTCAACTTATTTTCGGATTTTTTTCAATGCATTACTAAAAAATCTAATTTTGGGAAAACCGCTTTTGGGGGGAAAACGGGAAAAAAAAAGAAAACAGATAAAAGGATTTGAAACAAAGTGATTTGTTTTTTTCCATAGGGTTTAAAATGTATGCATGTATCCTGTTCTTTAATACAATAATGCGAGTTTAAATGATTGTAGCATTTTTACAGTGGTAGGGGTTAATACCTACTATGCGCCACGCACTGTACTCTATTGCTGCTATACTAGTGACTACTAATACCATCAAATTTTAAGAAAAATTCAATAATATGGCAATAAAAGTAAAAATATAAGTAATAATAATAATAATAATAAAAAAATAAAAATTTAAAAATGATAAAAAATAAAAATAATAAAAAAATATAATAAAATAATATAATAATAAATAATGATAATATTAATAAAAATAATAGCAATAAAAACAAAAACAGCAAAGAATCAAACAAATGTACAAAATAAATTTAACAAAATAAAAAATATATCTGCAGTAATTTTTTTCTAACAAAAACATAATCAAAATTTCAAAAACAAGAACACTAGAAAAAGTAACACTATTGGAATATAAAAATAATCGAGAAGAGGAAAGCACAAACCAAAAAAATCCCCACAAAAGAGACGAAAGACAATAAAGCAGACAAAAGAAAAACATTTCACAAGAGAAACCTAAAAACTTAGTTATAAAAATAATTCAAAAAAAGGGTTCTTAAAGGCAACAAAAGTATGAAAAAAAAAATAAAATTATATTTAAATAATAATAATATATATATTATAATATATATATTTATAAATTTGTGTGTGTGTGTGTGTGTGTGGTTTGTGTGTGGTGTGTGTGTTTGGGTGTGTTTGGGGGGGTTGTGTGTTTTGTGTGTTTTATATATATCACAACGAAATATATGAAAATTATTAAAAAAGATACTAAATATAATTATATATATTTTTTTTTTTTTTTTTATCCCAAAAACTCAACAAAATATCAATTAAAAATTTCCCAAACAACAACAAAAGAAACTGACAAAAAGACAAGACAGGCCACCCCCGCCCGCACGGAAAACCGCCCATCCCGCAAAGACGGGCCCCCCCCCCCCCCCGCCGTGCAATAGACAGGACCCCAGAGGGGCAGGTCGTCGTTTTTTCAAGGCGGTGGAAAGGGTTAATTCTTTCGTTTTTGGGAAACAATACGAGAAATTGTGATTGGGTTTTTTTTGTCTGTTTGTGTTGTGTGTTGGTTTTTTGTTTTTTTGTGTGTGTGTGTGTGCGTTTTTTTGTTTGTTTTTTTGTGGTGTGTTGTGTTTGGTTGTTTTGTGTGTGCGTATGTGTGTGGTGTTGGTTTGTGTGTGTGTGTGTGTGTGTGGTGTGTGTGTGTGTGGGTGTGTGGTGTGTTTGTGTTTGTGGCCGGGTATGATGAGATGTGATGATGATGATGATGATGATGATGATGGATATGATGGATGATGATGATGATATGATGAGATGATGATAGATGATATGATGAGATGTGTTGATGATGATGTTTTTATGACGATGGCGAGGCATCATATTAATGATAATAGTGATAATGTAACAATAAGATGATAAAAGGTATGATAATGATAAGGGTAATTTGTATTGTAAAAAAAAAAAAAGTTACTACCATCATACGCAAATAACATAAGAAAAAAAAAAACAATAAAAATAAAAACTTGCAACGCATAGCATCGGTGAAAAAAATTACTTTAATAATCAAAATAATAACAAAAATCATCCCCGGCCCAAAGGTGGGGAAAATTTTTCTAGACAGTCGTTTTTTTTTGGGCGAGAAAAAAAGGCGAAGAGGAGAGAGAGGGAAGGAAGGGGCGAAAAGGAGGAGGGGGGGGAAGAAGAGAAGGGAGAGGAAAAAGAGAGGGTGAAGAGGGAGGGGGGGAAAAAAAATAAGATGGGGGGGGGGGGGGGAAAAGAAGGGGGAAAGGGGAAGGAGAAAATGGGAAAAGGGCAGAGGAGGAGGGAAGGACAAATGTGGGGAAAAAAATGAACAAATAAAAAAGCCACTTGAAGGGACGAAACAAAAAGGGAACGAAAGGGAAGGGGGAAAGAAGTGGTGAAAACCCCAAGCGAGAGAGGTTATACTGCATGAAAAACCCCTTAAAGTTTTTAATTTTTAAAAACTTAATTAAACCCGCCCACGAAAATAAAGTTTTTCCCAAAATCATTCTGTCTCTTTTATTTGGGTTTTGGGGTAAGATGAATATGGCAAAAAAAGTTTTTTTCCTCGATAACCTTTAACTTATTTGGGTTTCCGGGGAAAAAAAAGGGGGAATTTAAAAAACCAATAAAGAAAAGGGGGGGAAAAAGGGGA
>NC_051388.1:26100623-26103327 GCF_015228065.2 Penaeus monodon | reverse complement strand
GTTTTGGAAGGGGGAGGGTGAGGGGGGGTATTATGGGGTGGGGAGGAGTGGGATAAAGGGGGGGGAGTGAGTGGGATAGGGGTGAGAGGGAGAGCAAAGGGTTTGGATAGGGAGGGAGGAAGGAGGAGGGAGGGGAATGGGTAAGGACGTAGGAGGAGGAGGGGGAGGAAAGATGTACAAGGTAGGGGGAGGGGTTGTCTGTCATATCTGCATGACCGTTCGTTGTATATTCGTATATGCATGAAGATGAGGGGAAGGTGAAAGGGAGAGTGAAGCTGCGACAAGGAGAGAGAAAGAACATTCATTTTCTTACACATGCAATCAATCTAAACCCACATATTCCTCCCCCCCTCCCCTCCAGTATATATATACGTGTGTGTGTTTGTGTATGCGTATGTGTGTGTGTGTGTGTGTGTGTGTGTAGGTGTGTGTGTGTTGTGTGTGTGTGTGTGTGTGTGTGTGTGTGTGTGTGTGTGTGTGTGTGTGTGTGTGTGTGTGTGTGTGTGCGTGTGTGTGTGTGTGATTCCTATGAATATCAAAAGCGAACATTCATCTGCAATCCAAACACACGCAGTTGCCTTTACAACAATAAAAAAATATACATCAGAAAATAACAAGTCGACTTCCGGCCGATAATTGGTGGGCATCAAACGGTAAACGTAGACTAAACATATTATTCAAAACTAATTGATTGATTCAGTGACATGAAATTCCATTTAACAAGCCGTGGCAGAGGGAAAGGGGGACGGAGAAACAGGGAGTGAGATGGAGAGGGAGAGAACGTGGGAGAGAGAGAGAGGGAAGGAGAGAATTGCGAATGTGGAAGGGAAGAGAGGGAGGGGGGGAGGGAGGGAGGGAGAGACGAACGGAGGGAGGGAGGGAGGGAGGGAGGGAGAGGGGGAGAGAGAGGGAAGGGGATAGGGAGAGAGGAAACGGGAAGAAATAGGGAGGAAGGAATGAAAAGGGCAAGGATGAAAGATATATATATATATATATATATATATATATATATATATATATATATATATATATATATATATATATATATATATGGATATAAGCTTCAATGCATGAATCGGTAAACAAGTAAGGCTTACTAAGAGTGGTCGACAGGTGCGCGCGTGCGCGCCTGTGTGTGTGTGTGTGTGTGTGTGTGTGTGTGTGTGTGTGTGTGTGTGTGTGTGTGTGTGTGTGTGTGTGTGTGTGTGTGTGTGTGTGTGTGTGTGTGTGTGTGTGTGTGTGTGTGTTGTGTGTATGTGTGTGTGTGTGTGTTGTGTGTGTGTGGTGTGTGTGTGTGTGTGTGTGTGTGTGTGTGTGTGTGTGCTTGCCCGCTTCTAGACATGAGTGATGATGTGGAAGATGAAGACGGAGACAGATAGATGGAGGGAAAGAAGAGGGAGATTACCATGTAGGGGACAAGGAGGGAAAGGGGGAGATTGGTGGAGAAAAATAGAGGAAGGGCTAGCGAGAAATGTGAGGGAGGGAAAACAGAGAGAGAGCGATCAAAAGAAAGAGTGCGAAAAGAGAAAGATCTAACGAGAGAGAAAGAGAGACACAAATAAAGAAAAAGAGAGTGCGAGGGAGAGATAATTGAAAAAACAAACAAACTAGAAACGGTAAAAAGAGAGTGAGAAAAAAACAAAGGACGAGCGACAGAGAAAAACAGAAAGAGACGGAGAAAGAAAGAAATAGTAGATTTGGCGAAAGAGTAAAATAAAAAGAGAGAGAGAAAAAAGAGAGAGAGAGAACGGATGAGAGAAAAAAGAGAGAGAGAGAACGGATGAGAGAGAGAGAGGAAGAGGAGGGAGAGAGAGAGAAGAGAGGAGAGGAGACGAGAGAAAGAGGGAGGGAGAGAGGAGAGGGAGAGAGTGAGAGGAGGGGCGAGAGGGAGAGGAGGAGGGAGGAGAAGGAAGGGGGAGGGAAGAAAGACGAAGAGACGAGAAGAAGAGACGGGAGAGAGAAAAGGAGGGGAGAAGAAGCAGGACAACGATGAGAGGAGGATATGGAGAGATGGAGAGAGGAGGAGATGAGAGGAGAAGAAAGAGAGGAGTGAGAGACGAGGAGAGGATGGGAGAAGGAGGAGGAAGAGAGAGAGAGAGAGGAGAAGAAGAGAGCATGAGAGAAGGAAGAACAGAGAAGACGGAAAAGAAAGGAAGAAAAGGTACGAAACTGAGGGGGGACAGTAGGAAGAATAGCAGAGAACTAACAGAGAGAGAGGGGAGGAGGAAAGAAGGTCTATAGGACGAGAGTAGTCGAGAGGACGCAAAAGATAAAAAAAAAAGGTACAGCGCCCATGGTAAGGGGAGAAAACACCAGCTGGATGCGGAGGGCGAGGGGAAAGAAACGGGGAAGAAAATAAGTTAACACGGAGCTGGGAGGAAAGGGAGGGGGGGGGGGAAGGCAGGGGGAGGAAAGGGAGGGGGAAGAGGAAGAAGAAGAGGAGGGGGGAAGGGAGGGCAAGACGGAGAAGGAGAAGAAGAACAAAAAAAGATGAAGAATGAAAGGAAAACGAAAAGAACGTGTAGAGGAGAGAAAGAAGGAACGGACGAGACACCAGAATAATAATAATAATAATAAATACATGAGGAGGAAATAAAGGAAATAATGAATAAAAGAGAGAATAAAAGAGGTAAAATTAACATAAAAAGAGGGAAGTGAGGTGAAAAAAGGAAGAAATGAAAGGGAGCAGAAGAAAATGCGGAAG
>NC_051388.1:26080623-26095623 GCF_015228065.2 Penaeus monodon | reverse complement strand
TTCTCTTCTTCTTTTCTTCTTCTTCTTCTTCTTCTTCTTTTTTCTTTCTTTCTTTTTTTTTCTTCTTCTTCCTTTCTCTCCCCTCTCTCTCTCCTCTCTCTCTCTCTCTCTCTCTCTCTCTCTCTCTCTCTCTCTCTCTCTCTCTCAACAAGTTCTTCTTTTTTGGCAATTGCAACTTTAAAATACTTAAACCTTACAAATTTAACATTCCCCGTGCATTTGCAGGATCCTACGAAATATATATATTTTTTCCGTAACCATTTTGAAAAGACACCATCAACAGTAATACTAATCACAAAAATAGTAATAATGTCGTCGATAATGATAACAATAATAGTATCATGACTATGGTATTGCCAATAATAAAAAGTGATCATAAAAACACAATTGTAAAATAATATTGATAGTAAGAATAACAATAGACTGATAAAATAATGATGATGATGATGATGATGATGATGATGATGATGATGATGATGATGATTGATGGATGATGATGTGATGATGATGATGAAATGATGAGTGATGATGATGATAGCGATAACAATGATAACAATAATAACAATGATAGCAATAAAGGCAATAATGGTAATAATAATGACAATGGAATTAACAATAACAGTGACACGAACACAGACAATAAGAAATAAACATACAGTGATGAAGATGATGACGATGATAAGAATATGAGCCATTTCTATCATCGCTAACTTCCTTTCTCTTCCAAATTACTCCGCCCTTCCATCTGCCATCCCATCATTGGCGGAAGGTCGTCCCCGCTCGCCCGGCCTGCCATCAATACACCTGCCATTACAAGTTCTAGATGGGCGCGTATTGTTCTCAAGTTCGCTGTTCTCTTTTCCGCTGTCTGTATTGCGCCGTGACGCGTTGCACAGTTCGGGTACATTCTAGTATTGATGAGTGTTTATTTTTGTTTAGTTTGGCCTATCTTTTCCTATCTTGGTTGGAATTCGCCTGTGCTAGTGTAGGTTGCCCTCTGCCTTACGGTTATCTAGGCCTATCCCCTTCTATCTTATTACCTTGTCTTCATTATTCGCGAAAGTCCTCAAGTTCTGTCCAAGCATCATTATGATCAGGTTATGTCAATCACGTATCTGTAGAACGGGGATCATTATCACCGTCAGCAGCGACTGTTTCAACACCATCAATATCATCCATGTCATCATCTTCAGTATCCTCACCATCACCCATGTCATCATCATCTTCAGTATCCTCACCATCACCCATGTCATCATCATCATCATCATTGTCACCATCAGTAGACTTCACCGTCATCACTATCATCCCTAAGCATCATCTTCAGGGAGACTCACCGTCATCACACATCCCAAAAATCATCTACAACAGACTTCACCATTACCCCCACGCACCCGCTTCATCACAAGGTCAACCATTTCTTACTACATTCGCCGATAACATTTCAAAGAAACTCTCCCCTCCTTTTTCGAGAGAGAAAACTAAAAACTGGGAAAAAAAGGAAAAAAAATCCAATTTATTCAAACTTCCGGGACGTAGACCCATTCAGAACTAACTTTAAAGAAAGTTCGACAGGAAAAAATTCTGATATTGTCAATCTAAAAATGAGCCATCCCTAAGCTTTCTTTCAAGGTCGCCGGAATTTGATCAGGGAGGGAAGACTGAATTAAAATTGGGGTTTCCCTTCCGAAACTCTATTTTTCATTTTCTTTGCTTTCCTTTTTTTGTATATTCGTGCGTTTATTTTTTTTACCTTCTTTCTATTCCGAAACTCTATTTTTCAGTTTTCTTTGCTTTCCTTTTTTTGTATATTCGTGCGTTTATTTTTCTTACTTTTTTCTATTCCGAAACTACGAAGGTTTTCTCTGTACTCTCCGCGCTTCATCCTTTCTCAAACAATCCCTTTCCTTTTAACTCATCTCTAGTTTTTACTCTACCTTAATCATCACTCTAAACCACTCATTTCTCTTGCTTCGTCTTAGCATTACAGAATAGAAGAAAAAAAAACAATAACAACAAAAAGCAAGAAGAAGAAGAAGAAGAAGAAGGAGAAGAAGAAGAAGAAGAAGAAGATGAAGAAGAAAAAGAAGAAGAAAGAAAGAAAGAGAGGAAGGAAAAAAAAGAAAATGAAACAGAATCTACAGCGGCTCTGCCACCCCCCCCCCCCTCCCCCACGCCTAAACCTTCACCCCCATCAAAGGCCTTTTCCCCATGCAAGAACAACCCATTCTCCCCGCCACAGCCACAGAGGAATGGAATCATTAATATCCCTATCACGAGAATGTTCCTTCCCCTTTCCCTCTCCCCTCCCCCTCCCCTCTCCTTCCCCTCTCCCTACCTTTCACCCTACGCCCCCCCCCCCTATCAGCATCATCCACCTTGGGTTCCTCATTCCTCATTCCTCATTCCTGAGAGATGGAGAGTGAGGTTATTAATTTCCGGTCCTTTGTGTGAGTACCACGTCTTTTTATCTACTATGTTTGTGTGGGATGTATAATAATTGCATTTTTTAAAATTGCAGATGGTTCTTAGCTCTGTTCTCCCTGCCCTCTCTCTCTCATATCATCTCTCTCGTCACTTTTCTCGCTCTCCTCTCTCTCTCTCTCTCTCTTCTTCTCTCTCTTTCTCTCTCTCGCTCTCTCTCGCTCGATCTCTTTCTCTCTCCTTCTTCCTTTTCTTCTCCTCCCTTCCCCCTCCGCTTCTCCTCCCCTCCGCTTCTCCTCCCCTCCCCCTCCCTCCTCCCCCCCTCTCTCCTTTACTCTCCTAATTCGCACACACCTCGTTTTCTCTCCTTCTCCTCATCTCTTCCTTCCGCTTCCTCTCCTCCTCATTCACTCTCCCTCTTCCGCCTAAACAGTTGCCCAGCTTCCAACCATCTCCTCATCAGAGTTACGGCTCTTCACAGTCCACAGCATCTCATCTCCCGCCCACAAGCATCCCGTATCTCCCTAAGGGCTGCAGCATCCTCACGCAGCGCCATGTGTTCCGCGATTCTTCTTGTGAGTTGGTTGGGCACTCCATCCCCACTCTCCCCTTCGTTCTCTCTCTCTCTCTTTCTCTGTCTGTCTGTCTGTCTCTGTCTCTGTCTCTGTCTCTGTCTTTGTCTCTCTCTCTCTCTCTCTCTCTCTCTCTCTCTCTCTCTCTCTCTCTCTCTCTGTCTTTTATTTATTTTATTTCATTATGACTCATTTTCTTACTTCTACACTCCTTATTCATTGATCATTGTTCTTCGCTTTCCCTTTCCCCTTTCTCCTTCCTCTCCTTCCTTATCTCCAATTTTCTTCCGGTTCCCCCTTCTCTTAACCTCAACCTTTCTCCATCCCTCGACCCAATCCCCAACCATATCCCTAAACCAAATCTTTCCCTTAATCCCCAACCCCCGACCTTTCCCCAGCTCTCGACCCTAACCCCAACCCCAACTCACAGCCCACATCCACCCCCCCCCCCTTTTCCCAGCCTCAACCTCACTTCACCCCCCCCTCCCACCCTCCCACAGACAAAACCACCACCAACCTTAACAACGAGATTCACAGGAGAGTACACGAAGTCGGCACAGCATTCACGGAGAACGAGAGTCTTTGATAACGAGGAAAGCGATGCGACTAGGCGATAAAAGGGGAAAGCTGAACAGGAGAATAAGCCGCGGCAGTGTGACTTCAAACTGCTGACTTCTTTACTTGAAATAGCGAGAGCAGACTTGGGTGTCTCTCCGCTCCTGCTGTTGGTTTCTTATGATCATTTCAGCAGTCTACGTTATTCCTATTGCTATATCATCAACACTTATCACTCATTCAGTAATGTCATAATTACCTCTAATTATTCTTCATTACCATCTTCGAGTCGTCATTACGATGATTATTACTGCCAATGTTATTATTCTCATTATCATCATTGCATCGTTATCATTAATATCATTACGATCAACACTATTACTATTAAAAACAGCAGGAGTGTAGCAAACAAATCAGACAGAGGTCAGTAGTCACGATCGCAATTCAGAGTAAAGATACAATTATATCATTATTTTTTATATCATCTCTTATTTCGCACTCTCTCTCTCTTCATCTCTTCCTCTTCCCCATATTTCCTCTCCTCTCCTCCTCCCCTCCTCTCCCCTCCTATCCCTTCCTCTCTCTCTCTCTCTCTCTCTCTCTCATCCTCCTTTCCTTCCCCTACCCTCCTTATCCCCTCTTTCACAAACTCTAGGAAAAAAACACGGAATTATTTACGTGACTTCAATATCAAAACCTTTTCATCAACGAGCAATGTATATGCTAATAAAAGGCCATCTATGTCCCTTCTCAGTCTAGGAAAATGGGAAGATAAAATAAGAAAGTTCCATTTTCTTGACCGGGAAACTGTGTCTAAAATGCGAATTCTCCTTTCGCGAAAATGTGATTTGCATACACACATTTTTTCTCCCTCTGACTCTCTCTCTCTATTTCTTCTCCCTTTGCTTTCTCTCTATTTCTTCTCCCTTTCTCCTTTCTTTGTTCTCTCTCTCTCTCTCTCTCTCTCTCCTTTCTTCTCCCTTTGCTCTATCTCTCTCTTTCCTCTCTCTTTCTCTACTTTTTTTCTTTTCTTTTCTTTTTTTTTTTTCTTCTTTTTCGCTTTCTGCATCTCCTTTCCCCTCTCTTTCTGTCTTCTATCCTGTTCTCTATTTCCTCTTTTCTCCTTCATTGCATCTCACTTTCTCCCTCTCCCCTCTCGGCTCTCTCCTTTTTCCCCATTCCTCTCTCCTAATTATCCCCTCTTTCCTTCGCCCAACGTCCCCTTTCTCCCTTCTCGTTCCCTCTCCCTTCCCCATCCCATCTCTACCTCCTTTATCCCTCCTCCTTCCTCTTGCCTCCCCCTTATCCCTCCTCCTTCCTCTCTCTCTCTACCCCCTCCCCCCTCCCTCCACCCCCACCCCGCCAACCACACCACCCTCCGCCAACTATTCCAGAGACCTCCGGCAAATTTCCTCACATTAGAAATCCTTCTTAGTAAATTGGCAAATATCCTGCAGTCACACAGGACCCGCGCTCGCTTGCCCCGTGCATCATGGGAGGGTGGGGGGGTGGGGGGTGGGAGTATGAGTCGAGAGGGGGGGGCGTGCATGCTAGATGGTTGTGGGGTGTTTACTCATGATGAGTGCCCGTATATGCATGTGTGTATGTTTATATGTGTGCTTATGAGAATAAGTGTGCGTGTTTGTGAGACAGATTATACATGTGTGTGTACATGTAACAACGTAATCCATAGATAACACAACACAACACAACACAACACAACACAACACAACACAACACAACACACACACACACACACTTACACACACACACACATACACACACACACACACTTACGCACACACACACACTTACACACACACACACACACACACACACACACGCACACACACACACACACAAAACACGCGCGCGCCACCCTCCACCTCATTTGGCGAAACAAAGAGCAATTAACACCGAAACGGCCAAGGACTTACAAAAAAGCAAATTGGAAAGGGGTGCATTCAGAAGTCCGTTTCCTTCGAGAGAAATTGACCTTGCAAGATGAAACGGGTTTCTTTCAATTGATAAAGACAGGTCAAGTCATGTGACCCTTTTCAGCGAAGGACGACTTGCAAACAAAGGAGGTTAGTATTGGAAAGGGGCGTGTATGTATTTGTATATATGTATGTGTATACACACACACATATTTATATATGAGTGCGTGTGTATAAGCTTTTATTACACTAACGATCCTAACAATCTACAAAGGCAAATTTATCAATGCAAACCATCAAAACAAAGCTAACACCACAAGCCACACACACACAGCCCCAAGCACTATCCTTCCCCTCAGCCCTCCCCCACAACCCTTCCCCACAGCCTTTCCCCTCAACCCTTCCCCACAGCCCTCCCCCACAGCCCTCCCCCACCAACCCTTCCCCACAGCCCCCACACCCACAGCGTAACAGCGGGAACCAAACCCGCGGCCGCAGACAATCGCTCATCTCGGGGGAAGGTCGCTAAGCCCTGCCCTTTTGTGCTCTCGGCCCCAAAGCCCTGTCGCAATTATAAACACCAGGTTTCATGAATTCTCGATGAATCCGGAATCGCGATTTGATTTGCAAAAAGAGAGAAAAAAGAAAGAAGAAAAAAGGAGAAACAAACGTCACTTCGGATTTTCCGAAATCGGGGGTTTTCAGTTCTTTTTTCTTTTCTTTTTTGTCTTTAGTATCTAATACGTTTAGTTATCATTAATGGAATCGAGTTTGTTTCATCTCTGTTGTTTTGTTTATCCTTTCTATTTCATACTCTAACTTTGTTCAGAAATATGCATGATATCTGGAAAAAGTAAAATGTATACAGTTGACAGATAGAAATATATGTATCTATGTTTACCTATATATCTATCTATCTATTAACATTCTCTCTCTCTCTCTCTCTCTCTCTCTCTCTCTCTCTCTCTCTTCATTTATATATATATATATATATATATATATATATATATATATATATATATATATATATATATATATATATATATATACCTACGCCACAACACGCCAGCACACACACACACACACACACACACACACACACACACACACACACACACACCACACACACACACACACACACACATATATATATATATATATATAGATAGATAGATAGACAAATAGATGCAGCTATAGATATACCGATATATGTACATTCCATCTCTCATCTTCCTCTTTAATGACATTTTCTGTGGTTCCATGTTTGACCTCCCCAAAAATCTAATCTTTCTTGCAGTGTGTAGAATACCGGACGAGATAGGCACACACAAACACATGAATATGCGCTGTGCGTAAATTCAAAATGGATAAGCGATTTCAGAATACAACACAAACAGGGGATCATATCTAGAGAAAAAGAATCGTTGTATTTGCCTTTTTTAAAGAATATTTGTAAGGCACTTGTGCATATTAGACAAATAAACAATAAAATACATACATACTCCACATAAGAACGAAGAGATGATAATAAAATACTTGAAAACAAAGAAAAAATATCACTACCATATACAAATATACCAATAACCATTTGCATATATAAATAGAGGCAAAAGTTTCAAAAGAACAAGAGAAAAAAAACAAGTCAGAAATGAATAAAACCAACTACAAAGACAACGCAAACAACAAAGCAAAAGCAAAAACAGACAAACAAACAAACAAACGCAATAACAATACCAATAAAAATAATTACAGCCATAAGAACGTAATGCCTTAACGTCAAGACAAAACAATATATCCACATTCTCCTAATATTAAGGAAGACAGTAACAGCTGCTTCAATCATTACGAGAACAACTTTGCTCGTTTCGAAGGAGTTGCAAAGTTGTTGCTTTAATTGATAGTGCAGGAAGTGCCGCCGATAAGAATCTTTACTGCCATATCCAGTCCCTCGGGGGGGGGGGGGGAGAGGGGAGGAAGGGGAAAAGGAAGAGAGGAGGGGAAGAGGGGAGAAATGGAACAGGGAAGAGAAAAAGAGGGGAAAGAGGAAGAGAAGAGAGGATAAAGGAGAAAAATGAAAGAAAGTGGGGAGAAAGGGAAAACAGAAGAGAGAAAAGGGGAGAAAGGGGAAAGAGAAGAGAGGAGAGGAGAGGGGTAAAGGAAGAGGAGAGAAAGGGGAAGGGAAAAAGAGAAATAGGAAGGAGTGTAAGACAGGAGAAAGGAAAGGGTAGATGAGATAAGAGAATATGAGGGAAATAGGCGTGGAGGGAAGACGTGAGAAAGACGAAAGGAAGGAAACGTGGGGGAGAAGGAGACCCAAAGGAACAGGAAAAGGGGAAACGGGAAGAGGATGACAGGAGGAAGGGGAAAGGGTAAGTTGGGGAGCAGAAGCGGGGGGGAGGAGGGGGAGGGGAGGGGAGGGGGCGTGGGACAAAGGGGTAGGGGACAAAGAGAGAAACGTAAGAGACAGAAACTGATCATGTTTCTCAGACTGTACGCGAATTTGCTGTAAATAGTAGCTGTGTGTGTGTGTGTGTGTGTGTGTGTGTGTGTGTGTGTGTGTGTGTGGTGTGTGTGTGTGTGGTGTGTGTGTGGTGTGTGTGTGTGTGTGTGTGATGAGTGAGTGAGTGAGTGAGTGAGTGACTGAGTGAGTGAGTCAGTGCGTGCGTGCGTGCGTGTGCGTGTGTTTGCGCGCGCGCGTGTGTGTGTGTATGTGTCTGCGCGCGCGTATGTGTCTGCGCGCGCATATGTGTCTGCGCGCGCGTGTGTGTGTGTATGTGTCTGCGCGCGCGTGTGTGTGTATATGTCTGTGCGCGCGTGTGTGCGTATGCGAACGTTCTGATTATTGTCAAGGTTGGCAGCTGGTCCAAAGGCACGATATCAGATGGCAGCAGTTGGCCTCAATGGCGTTTGTCCCGCTGTGAAGGTCTGGGCTCATTAAGAGGGATGTTGATTACGAGAATTATCTGCGACTGATTGTGCGGGCCAGGGAGGCGTAGACAAGGGGAAAGGGAGAGAGGAAGAAAGATAGACAGGCGGAGGCAGACAAACAGGTAGAATAATAATTTATGTATAATGAGAGAAGGAGAGAAATATGGATAGATATAAAGTGTGGGGGGGGAGGAGGGAGAGAGGGAGGGGGAGAGAGAGAGAGAGAGAGAGAGAGAGAGAGAGAGAGAGAGAGAGAGAGAGAGAGAGAGAGAGAGAGAGAGAGAGAGAGAGAGAGAGAGAGAGGGGGAGACTTAAAGAGAAAGACAGCAGAATGAGAGATATAAAATAACAACCAAAGAACACAAAACCGACTATGACCTTGGAAGAACCCGGCGCCCAATCCGAAATTCCCTCAACAAGTTCTTCGCGGAGACAGCCCCCCCCCCCCCGAGCCCAAACATCCACGGAAAGACAAATACTCCTTGGTCCCGTTTCCTCAGCCTCGCCCATTAAACTCGGGGTTCAATATTGCATCTCGAAGGCCCGTGATAAACACCCAGGAGCTACCCATCCAGAATAACCTATGCTTCTGGAATTAACCGGCGCCAATCCAAATCTATTCGTCAACAAGTCTTCGCGGAGCGCCCCTCCCAACGAGCAAACTCCGGAAGAGGGCACATCCTTGGTCCGTTCACTCAGCTCTCGCCTACTCGGTTCAATATCTGCTCTCAGTCCCTTCGCTATCTTCCGTCGGATCTTACTCATCTCTCAAATATGCTTTCCTTCTGGAATTGTCCCGTTCCTCTATCTATCGTTGTCCAGTCCGCGCTTAATGCGTCTAAAGGGTCATTCTCGTCTTTTCGCTAGCTCTACCTCTCCTCTCTCTCATTCTAAATCCTCCTTCCTTTTTTTCTCTTGTTCTTTTCCTGCTCTCCTCCCCTGTTCCTTTTCTCTTCACGTCTCTTCTCTTTCCTCATCCTCTTCTTTCTGTCTTAACCCCATCCCTCTCTCATCTCTGCGTCTACCTTCCGCTTCTTCTCATTCACGATCACTCCTTGATTTTCTCCTATCGTTTGCCTTGCCTCTCCTCCCCTCTTCACTTTTCCCTCTCTCTTCGCTCTCTCTAAATCCCTGTCTCCTTTGCCTGCATCCCCCCCCCTCCTCCATCTCTCGCCTCAGCTTCTCTCAGTTCACGGTTCCTTTTTCTCGCTTCTTTCCTCTCCCTCCCTCTCTCTCCTCTCTCTCTATTCCTCTCTTCCCTTATCTCTCTCTCGTCTCTCCTCTCTTCTCTCTCTCTCTCCTCTCACTCTCCTTCCATTCCTCTCTCTCTCTCTTCCTCCTCTCTCTCTCTCTCTCTCTTCGCCTCTTTTCTTTTTTCTCTTCTCGGTTCCCTTCATCTCTTTCTTATCGTTTCCCTTTCTATCCTCGCTTTCCTTGCTCTTTGTCTCCTGTCCCCTCTTCCTCTCTCTCCCTTTTTATCTCTCCCTTCGCCTTCCTTCCTCTCTCTCCCTTTCTATCTCTCCATTCGCCTTCCTTCCTCTCTCTCTCCCTTCCTCCCTTTCTCTCCTTCCCCTATCCTACTTTCCTCTCCGTCCCTTCGCCTTCGAGGAGAGGGGAGAGATAGGAATATCTATCCCCTCCCCTCCCTTGTACTCCTCCTCTCCTCTCTTCGCCTACCTTCCTCTCCTTCCCCTCGCCTCCCTCCCTCTCACTCCCCTCATCTCCCTCTCCCTCTCCTCGATTCCCCTCAGCGAAGCCTCAGTATTTGCTTTCGCCCCGTATTACGCGTCGACCGAGGGCTTCGAGGGGAAACAGACGAGTCGGCAGGCTTTAACGACGGCCGCAGTTAACGACAGTCTGAGGGCATTTTAGGGCCGAGGGGAAAACGACAAGCCCGGTCGGTTGGCTGGTCGGTCGCCCTTTCCTCCTGCTTTCGTTTGATCTTTAAACGCGTCTACCTCCCTCCCCCCTCCTTCCACCCCACCCCTTCTCCTCTTTTATACCCCCTCCATCCCCTATCCCTCCTCCTTCTTTCTCCCCCTCCCTTCCCTTCCCCTCCCCCTCCCCCCTTCCGTGCCCTAGAGCAAAGCCTTTGGTAGAGTCTCCCCTCTTTGAGTGGCGAAGCCGTTGAAACAATTGTGTGGAAGCGGTCAAAGAGGCGATCGAACTTGTTTCTTTTTCTTTGCAATGGGGTGAGGCTAATAACCTTTGTGTGTGTGTGTGTGTGCGTGTGTTTGCCTGTGCTTATTTGCGTACATGTGTGTGTGTTCACAAGTGTAGCTCTCTAAAGGGGGCGTTGGTGGGGGGAAGGGGGAAGGGTGTTACCTATTACCTTTTCTTCGTTCGCTTTCTTCACTTTAAATACAGTATGGCAGCCTCATGATTCAGACCAGTGGCTCCCAACCTTTTCTGTTCATTGTCCCCCGACCAAGCTACAATAATCTCCATGGCCTTTTCTCATTTCAGATATTACTAGATATGAATAGTGCAGCGGCGCCAAGAGCTATAGGACACGAACACTGCGTGGTGCGATTCCAATTTATTGACATGTGACATATGATTATCTGTAAGTGAAACAAAATCCAGTTTAATTCGAAGTCATAATTTTCATATTGCCCCAAGGGCCGCCGGGTCGGGATCCCCTGATTATGGCGATCCCTTATATTTGCTTTCATCTTTATTTATCTCTCTCTCGCTCTCTCTCTCTCTCTCTCTCTCGCCCTTTCTGTCTCGCTCTCTCTCTCTCTCTCTCTCTCTCTCTCTCTCTCTCTATCTATCTATCTATCTATCTATCTATCTACCTATCTCTCTCTCTCGCTCTCTCTTTCTCGCTCACACACACACACACACACAGATATATATACATACATACACACACCACACACACACACACACACACACACACACACACACACACACATATATATATATATATATATATATATATATATATATATATATATAAATGAATGTTTTTCTATGTGTGTATGTAAGCTATATACGCAAACAAATAAATAGACACACACGCACTTCCCTTCATATATTTCTCTCTCTCTCCTTTCCTCCTTATGCCTCTTGAGAGCAAACGGAGGTTACCCCTATGCACTCGAATCCTTTTTAAGCCTTTAATATGAAAATCCAACTGTTATAAAATTCTTTAAGGAGGAAAAGAGAGAATGCGGAAGAGGGAGAGGGAGAGGGAGAGTGAGAGAGAGAGGGAGGGAGGGAGGGAGAGGGAGGAGGAGGGAGGGAGGGAGGGAGGGAGGGAGGGAGGGAGGGAGGGAGGGAGAGAGAGGGAGAGAGAGAGAGAGAGAGAGAGAGAGAGAGAGAGAGAGAGAGAGAGAGAGAGAGAGAGAGAGAGAGAGAGAGAGAGAGAGAGAGAGAAATCACAAAAGAAACATACAAACACACAAACCACCACAGCAAAAACAGGAAAATTGTCCTCCCCTCGCAACAAGCAAGTTGCAAAACCACGAAGAGGAGACAGGACTCGGCACCCACGCCTTCACCTCTTCAGCGTATCTGCGAAACGCAATTTATCAAGGCTAAAGTTAAGTAGCTACAGGTTGCCTCCAGACCTTGCTCAAGGCGGGAGGGGGGAGAAGGAGGGAGAAGGAAGAGAGGAGGAGAGGAAGAGGTAGAAAGAGGAGAGGAAGAGGTAGAAAGAAGAGAGGAAGAGGTAGAAAGAGGAGAGGAAGAGGTAGAAAGAAGAGAGGAAGAGGTAGAAAGGGAGAGGAAGAGGTAGAAAGAGGAGAAAAGGAGGGGGAAAGGACGAAAGGGGGAGGAGAGGAGGAGGTAGAAAGAGGAGGAAAGGTGGAGGACGAATGAGAAAGGGAAGGGGAAGGAGGAGAGGAGGAGAGGGAAGGAGGGGAGGGGGAAGGGGACGGAAGGAGAGGAGCAGGGGGAGGAAAGCAGGGGGAGAGGAGGAGGGGGAGATGGAGGTTAATAATACAGCAGGGACGGAGGAGGAAAGGGGATAGCGGGAGAAATTAGAAAATCTGATTTGATTTTTTCCGACTCCTCGGGTTGGCGTCGGCTGGTTATCCCAGGAGCCCTTCGGACAGGCCTATCGTGTTACTACTACCTGTCAGCTTTATTGCTATCTATCTTTATCTCGCTCCCGCCGCCCCAGCTCTCTCTTTCTCTCTCTCATTCACTCACACGCTCTCCTCTCTCTCTCTCTCTCTCTCTCTCTCTCTCTCTCTCTCTCTCTCTCCTCTCTCTCTCTCCCCCCCCTCTCCCCCCCCCCTCTCTCTTTCTCTCTCTCTCTCTCTCTCTCATGCATATACAAACACATACACGTGTGTGTTTGTATATGCATGTGGACATATGCATATATAGAGAAAAAGGGAGAGCAAAATAAAGAACGTTAACAAGATAAGGATATATCTTCATAAAAGAAAATGATAAAGGTAATAAACTCAGTGACACACGTGTGTCTTTTTTCTATCAACTATTTTCTCTCATACAAATATTTCCATTTCTCTTTCCACATTCTCCCTCTTTCTGCATCATTCCTCCCCCTCTGTCCCTTCCCCTCGCTCTCGCCTCCCCTCCCCCCCAGACTGAACTCGCTCTCTGTGAACCCTTTCTCTTTAAGCCTCCCTATTCCCTTATGGTGAACCCCCACCCTCCACCCAACCCCCACGCCCTTTCCCCTTTTCTCCCCTTATTCACTCGAGTACCGAGTCATCTCCCATCCTTGCAAGGGGAATCCTCATCTCGACTTTCCCCCCTCTCCTTACTCCCCTCTCCTTGCCCCCCTCTCCACCCCTCATCGCGGTGTCGTGAGGGGAAGGCTTAGTACATCAGAAGAGGTTGTAGGGGAAGGGGGGGGGGGCGAAGGTGGAGGGGAATGCACGAGGGGAAAGAGGGGTGCTTCGAAGGGGCTCCGGAAGGAAGGTGTGAGGAGGGGTCCATGGAGCAGAAGGGGAGGGAGGGGAGGGGAGGGGAGGGGAGGGGAGGGGAGGGGAGAGAGGAGAGGGGAGGGGAGTTGTATGCTAATGGAGGCAGAGGAGGGGAAAGGGGAGGAAAGGGGAGAGGAAAGAAGGGAAGCGGAGGGAAGGGGAGAGGGGAGGAAAGGGGCGAGAAAGGAAGGGGAGAAAAGGATCTCAGGAGGCAAAGGGGTTGCATGAGGGAGGGGGGAAAGCGCAAAAGGAAGGGTAAGGACGAGGGGAGATAGTTGTGAGGGGAAAGGATCAGGAAGCTACGGAGTGGTGATTGCCTAGGAAGGAGGAAGGAGGCAAGAGAATAAAGGTAGCAGAAAGTGAGAAGGCGGAAAAAATACGAAAAATAAAGAAAACGTGTAATAGGATAAGAAATATGGTCAGATTATATTGAAAAAGAACGTAAAGATGGATAACGAAAATGAGAGAGAGAAAGAGGAGAAGAGAGAGAGAGAGAGAGAGAGAGAGAGAGAGAGAGAGAGAGAGAGAGAGGAAGAGAGAGGAGATGAGAGAAAGAGGAGAGAGAGAGATGAGAGGAGAGAGAGAGAGGTAAGAAGAGAGAGAGAGAGAGAGAGAGAGATGGAGAGAAGAGGGAGAGAGAGAGAGAGAGACGAGAGAGCTGCTTTGGAGAGAGAGAGCGAGAAGACGAGAGAGAGACGAGAAGAGGATAGGGTAGAGCTGAGAGGGAGAGAACGAGAGAGAGAGAGAACGAGAGAGAAAATAAAACAGACAGCGAAATATCATGACAGAAAGAGCATAAGAAAAATAATTTACCTGGAAAATTGTTATTCCTCCTGGCATTCGTAGGACATCAATCACAGTGACTGTAATACCTGCAAAAGCTGTCTAAGGTTTCATTGTCAGCGATGATTCCATTGTGTGTTTCTGTCCTAATATCCATTTCCACAAATCGGATTTCTGTGTTTAATGTCTTTTCTTGTCGTGGTAGTTTTAAGGTTTGGTTTGTCCGAATTGGTGCATGAATGTGCGTCTGTGTGTGTTTGTCTGTTCTGTTATGCTCTTTCTTGTTTGTATCTATCACCGGTGAGTTTGTTCGTTTTTTTTTCTCTCTCAACCCTTTCTTTCTTTCTTCCTTTCTCTCTTTCTTTCTTTCTTTCTTTCTTTCTCTCTCTCTCTCTCTCCTTCATATTTCGGTCCCTCCTAAAATTCAGCCATTCTTCTTGCCTTACCCTTACATCCGCCCTTTCCTTACTCACCCTCACTCTCTCTTCCCTCGTTGCCATCTACCTCTGCGCCCCCCCCCCCTTCTTCTCTGCGCCCCCCTCCCCCCTTCTTCTCCCCGCAAATCCCATCTCCTTCAGACGCAAAATTCTCTTCTTCTCTCGCCGCCACCTCTGACACCGCCCCCCCCCCCCCCCCTACTGATGACGTCATCGCCTGCTTAAGATTGGAGCCATTCCACCCAGCCAAGATCAAGGCGTTTTCATTCTGCCGCCTGCCGTGTCAGCTGGCGGATCTCCTCCTCCTCCTCCTCCGCCTGCTCGCCGCCCCTTCGCTCTTCGGCCGCCCTCGGTCCGCCTCCTGTCTGCTTTCTGCTACTTCTCGGGGGGTCGCCTTTCTCTTCTGCCTGCTTCTTTCTCGCCTTTTTATAGTTTGCTTTTCTATTTTCTCAATGGCTGG
>NC_051388.1:26070623-26075623 GCF_015228065.2 Penaeus monodon | reverse complement strand
AGCGGGCGGGGGGGAGGAGCCACAGGTGGTCTTGGAGGAGGATCCCCCGGGAAGAGCGTCGAGGCCCAGGACCCCCTTTGCAGGCTCAGCAGGAGAGCCAGGCGGAGGGCCTGCCCAAACATCTCCTGCGGGGAAGAGAAAGGGAAATGCGGTTAGTGGTTCGGGTTTTCGGTAAACGTTGGCTGATATCCGAAAACAGAAATATAGGCTGCCCTCAGTGCACACGTACACCAAACGACTCGCAAAAACAAACAAGAAACACACATGATGTACACATGAAAAACGTACACGAAAGAAAAACACGAATCAAAACATCCAATTAAGGTCTTGGAGTCTCAAAAAGTCGTTCAGGTGAAATCTTTTTGACATCAAATGTTCAAATCCTTGTAACGCAACTACTTCACTTTTAAAATCCTAGAAATGCCAAAAAGACTTTTTTTGATGTTACGAAAAAAGGAAAAGGAAAAAGCGAGAGAGAGAGAGAGTGAGAGAGAGAGAGAGAGAGAGAGAGAGAGGAGAGAGGGAGAGAGAGAGTGAGAGAGGGGGGGGGGAGGAGAGAGAGAGAGAGAGAGAAGAGAGAGAGAGGAAGAGGAAGAGAGAGAGAAGAGAGAGAGAGAGAGAGATATAGAGTGATAAGAAAGAATGACAGAGGCAGGGATGAAACACTGGAAAACAGCGAAACTAAGAACTAGAGAAAAAGAATCACACACACAAAAAAAGAACCACCCAAAGGTACCAAAAAAAGAAACAGACAGAGAAAAAAAAAACAGAAAACCAAGCACAGACCCACACGCCCACGAGACCCACCAAACCAGAGAGCGTGAGGACGACTCTCCTCCGCTTGGCACTGGAGAGCGGGCGGCAAGGGCGGGCGGCAAGGGCGGGCGGCAAGGGCGGGCGGCAAGAGCGGGCGGCGGGACACTGAGCGGATCAGCCTGGCGAGAACTTGGGCAATAGCATCGATGTCTCACCATTACTATGTAAATTGTTAGATCGACTTGCTCGCCGTGCGTCGCCAGATACAAGAAGGGATTGCTAAATATTTCTTGTAAGACATACACACCCAACGTCTTCTTCTTAGGGGGGGGGAGGAAGAGAAGGAGGAGGAGGGAGAAGGAAACGACTTTTCATTTTTATCTTTTTCTCTGCTTCTTCTTCTTTTGCTATTCTTTCTCGAACTAAAGTTATCAAAGGAATAAAATGCATAGATCGTTATGACCCAGCTCCCTCTCTCCGAAAACTGTTTCTTGAGATGTCATTCAAGGAAAATAAAAGATGTTTTTTTCTTACGCTGGTTCAGTGATGGATGTGTCACTAGGATAATGCGAGAGAGATATCAATATCTTTTCTGTGTCTAGAAAGAGAGAGAGAGAGAGAGAGAGGAAAAGAAAAGAGAGAGAAGGAGAGAGAGAGAGAGAGAGAGAGTGAGAGAGAGGGAGAGGAGAGAGAGGGGGAGAGAGAGAGGAGAGAGAGAGAGAGAGAGAGGGAGAGAGGGGAGAGAGAGGGGAGAGAGAGAGAGGAGAGAGAGAGAGGAGAGAGAGAGAGAGAGAGAGAGAGGAGAGAGAGGTAGGGAGGGAGGGAGAGAGAGGAGGGAGAGGGGGGAGAGGGAGAGGAGGTTTTTAGAGGAGAGGGAGAAAAGGGGAAAAGAGAGAAAGAGAGAGACCGAGAGGGCGGGAGAGGAGAGAGGAGAGGAGAGACGAAGGGGAGAGAGAGAGAAGAGAGAGAGGGAAGGGGGGAGGGAGGAGGGGACGGAAAGGGGGAGGGAGAGGAGAGGTAGGAGAGGAGGAGAGGAGGGAGAGGGAGGAGAGAGGAGGAAAAGATAGATGTGAAAAAGATAGATAGAAGGAAGAAGAGAAGAAGGGAGGGGAGGGGAGGGGAGGAGCGAGTCGAGTGGAGGGGAGGAGGGAGGGGGGAGGGGAGAGAGAGAGGGAAAGAAAGGAGGGAAGAGAGGGAGGGAGGGCAGGGAGCGGAGCGGAGCGACGAGAGAAGAGAGAGAGGAGGGAGAGGGAACGAATGACCTGCGAGGAGAGGTCTGAGAGAGAAGAGAAAGAAATGAAAAGGATAGAGAGACAGAATTAGAAAATGAGACGAGAGTCGACGAGTAAAAACAGGGACAGCCCAGAGGCAGAATGCACGAGAAAAGACCAATAAAGAGGCAAAATGGCATATCAACGACGAAAAAAAGGAAAATACCTAGAAAAAACAAGGGAATATCGCCCCCTCCGTCGGCCTTTGTCTCTGAGCGAAAATAAGCCAAAATTCCTTCGGCAAAGACCTCGTTCTGAAGTTTCCATCGATTCTCTCCAAAAGCGAAATCTCTTCATATCTCAATTTCACAAATCCTTTTGATCAGTAAATTGACAGAGACCGTAATCAGCTGATATGAGACGAACAAAAACGCCCTTTTGTCCTCGATTCCTTAAGGGTCACCATCACGTTATTTACGAATGCGAATGTAACCTCTACGGCTCTCGGGAGTTTTGGGCGAAATACTTTTGCGCAAGATGATTGATAACTTATTGCAAAAAGGGGTAGGAGGAGAGGACATGCAGTTGCAATGAAAAATGGGAGCGGAATGTCCTTTCTTTATTTTTCCTCCTCTTCCCCCCTCTTAATTTCACCTCTTCTTTAGTTTTCGAGTATCCATGTCACTTTTCATTCCGTGGGCCATGCGTCTTGTTGTCCTGAGATTTTCTTGCCGCCTTGTCTCTCTCTGTGAGTCATTTTTTAATCTCCCAACCTCTCTCTTACGCTATCTCTATTTGTCATTCATTCTCTCTCTCTCTCTCTCTCTCTCTCTCTCTCTCTCTCTCTTCTCTCTCTCTCTCTCTCTCTCTCTCTCTCTCTCTCTCTCTCTCTCTCTCTCTCTCTCACACACACACACACACACACACACACACACACACACACACACACACACACACACACACACACACACACACGCACGCACGCACACACACACACACTCATATACTCATATACACACATACATTCCCTCTCTTCCTTTTCCTCTTCCTCTTTCTCTCTCCCTTCCTCTTCCTTTTCCATTCCCCTTTCCCCTTCTAGAGAGAGAATGCGTGAGTGAATGAATAAATTTATAAAATGAACGACTATATCAACAAACAAAACCATACTAGAAAAAGACTTCCCAAACGCCAACACCACCCGCACGCCCGCTCACTCCGCCCACCCGCCCACCCGCTCACTCCGCCCGTCCGCACGCCCGCACGCCCCCCCCCCCCCTCCTCTCGCACATTCCCCTGTATACGCCATCACTAGGAATCCAGTCACGCCCACCGGAGATATGTTAATCGAGTGCCATTCCAACCCACGGTGCCATCGGCGCGAGGGTGCCATTGTGCAGCATGCATGTAATAGCCGCTCGAGAGGTACTGATAGATAGATAGATAGATAGATAGATAGGTAGATAGATGCACAGATATATGGATACATAGATGAATAGACAGAGAGATAGATAGATAGATAGATAGATAGATGCACAGATATATGGATACATAGATGAATGGACAGAGAGATAGATAGATAGATAGATAGAGATAGACAGATGCACAGGTATATGGATACATAGATGAATGGACAGAGAGATAGATAGTATAGATAGATAGATAGATAGATGCACAGATATATGGATACATAGATGAATGGACAGAGAGATAGATAAGATAAAGATAGATAGATAGATTTCACAGATATATGGATACACAGATGAATGGACAGAGAGAGAGAGATGGATAAAAAAATAAACAGATATAGAAATACAAAGATACTGCAGTGGAGAAAAAAAATACAGAAATAGACATCTATATATAAAAATAAATATATGAACAAAACAACAGATAGAAAAAAAAACAAATGAAACGCAAAGCAACTAATAAATAATGTTGGAGAGGTTACGTCTCCATACCTCTGACGTTAATGTTAATCTAGGGCCTGGATTTCTCTAGTGTCAGCCTTGAATCAGTCGTATGTACGTGTCCTCCTGAATCTACATATCCACATCCACATCTACGTTAGATGCGTATCGGCTTTAGATTAAATCTATCACAAAGATCTACCTATGTATCAAAATTGTTGAAGTGGATATATCTATTATGCTAGGTGAGTATAGCTGTAAATGTCTATTTTAGCCTTGATAGATGTCTATTTGAACTGAATGAAATGAAGTGGAAATGTTTATTTAGTCACAGTCTCTAGAGAAGGCACCTCGTTATTACAAAAAAAATATAAAATAAAATACTGACCCACAAAAGTGAATTACAAACGTATTATAAGTTTAAAAGTGATTGAAAGAGACGAGGAAGAAAAAAAAGAAAGTAAAACGAAGAAAAAGAGAAAGACAATAAAAGAAGAAAAAAAAAAGAAAAGAAAGTGAAAAAGAAAAAGAAAAGAATGAAAAGCAAGAAACAAAAAGGAAAAAAGGAAGGAAGAAAGAAAGAAAGAGAGAAAAAGTAAAGTAAAACAAAGAATGAAAGAAAAAAAAAAGAAAAAAAGAAAAAAAGGAAAAATATGTGTATACAATATTATCAATATTGATATGATCTTTATCATCATTACCATTATTGTTATTGTTATTATTATTATTATTATTATTATTATTATTATTATTATTATTATTATTATTATTAACATTATCATAATAATTATTATTTTTATTATTTTATCATCATCATAATTATCATTATTATTATCAGTATTATCATCATTATCGGAATTATAATCACTAACACTATCATTATCACTGCTTTATTATCATTACTATTATGTTATTCTCATTATAAATATTATCAATCTCATTATTGTCGCTGTCGTTGTTATTGTTAATGTTATTGTTGTTTTGTTATCGTTATCATCACCATCATCATCCTCATTTGTATAATTATCTAATCTGACCAGTATTCGGAGACATTCAATCATCATTAATATACTTGAGACTGTTATCATAATTTATCTAACTATCTAAAAAAAACATCTCCCGAAAA
>NC_051388.1:26063123-26065623 GCF_015228065.2 Penaeus monodon | reverse complement strand
CCTCTTCCCTCCTTCCTCTTCTCTCTCTCTCCCTCTCTCTCTCTATCTCTCCCCCCGCTCCCCCCTCCCTCTCTCTCTCTCTATCCCTCTCTAAAGAAAAAAACAAACACACAAACGGGAAAGCAAAACCTTAAAATCCCAACCTGGAATCAAGGCCCGAAATTATAATATAATAAGGAAAGAGACGAGAGGCAAGGAGTCGGCCGGCCAACCGCGTGAAGGGAAGAAAGGAGAAAATATCTGCTTTACGCCCGTGTTTAAGGAGTGTGTATATTGCAAAACTTTCGCTGCCGGTGATAACTGTGCCGCTCGTTAAGACAGGAGGGAGGGAGGCGAGGGAGGGAGGCGAAGGAGGGAGGGAAGGAGGGAGGGAAGGAAAGAGGGTGAGGGAAGGTGGGAGGGTGGGGGGGAGGGAGGGAGGAATGGAAAGAGGGTGAGGGGAAGGTGGGAAGGAGGGTAAGGGTGGAGGGAGGGAGGGGCAAGGAGGGACCGGAGGGAAAAGGGAAGTCGTCAACGCGAGGCCTAGAGGGGGGGGGGGTGAGTTCCAAAGGGGACAAGGGGAGAAGAAAGGGGGAGATTAAAACCAAAGGGAGGTGGGTTGGGGAAGGCAGGGCCAAAGGGAAGCGGGGAGTTTCAAAGGGGAAGATGGTTGTGATGTGGGGAAGAAGTGCCGAGTTCTAAAGGGGATTCAGAGAAATAAGAAAGGAGATTGCGAGTGAAATGGGGGAGGGTGAGTTCCAAAGGCGGGGGGGGGGGGTGAGGGGAGGAAAAGGTGGGTTAAAAGGGGAAGGGGAGGATTTCAAAGGGGAGGGAGGTCGGGGACGTGGGGAGGGTATCCAACGGGGGGTGGCGAGAAAGGGAAGGGTCAATCCAAAGGGGGAGGGGGGGGAGGGAGAGTTCCCTAAGAGGAGTATCTGGGTTGTAGGAGCAGGAGGGGAGGAAGAGGGAGGAGGGGAGGAGGGGAGGAAGAAGGGGAGGAGGAGGGGAGGAGAAGGGAGGAGAAGGGGAGGAGAAGGGGAGGAGGAGGGGAGGAGGAGTGGGAGGGAGGGAGACCCGGGAGTTTGATCACTCAATAAATCGGCATATTTGTATCAGTGACGGCGGCCGCGCCACTTTGGAGAACTCTGATCCCTGAATTTATCTCCGGGATTTTCTCAAAACTTCGGGTCATCTCAGATAAGACAGGGCGAGGGGGGGGGGGGGAGGCGGGAAGTATTGGGGTTATGCTTTGGATTTATCTAAAGAAATCGGCAGGACACTATAAACAAATAAAAACTATTCAGGTATTCTGAAATATGTCCATACACATGTACATAGCCGTTTACAAACGTATATACAGCTATATATACAAGCACACTCACACATTAACATATATACATACACACAAACACAAACACAAACACACACATACATACATACATACACACACACACACACACATACAAACACACACACACACACACACATACACACACACACACACACACACACGTACACGACCATCTCTCAAGACATGAGATGAGCTTCGTAAATTTGAATATTAATCAACACTTGACTTTTGCCTCTCTGTTAAAAACCCCATTTTATTGCCGACGGAATTTTGAATAATGGGATGTTGGTTCGTGTTATTTTAGAGAATCAAGATGATATCATCGCATATTTCTCATGAAAACTACGTTTCCAGGAATATCAATAAAATAAAGATAACATTAAACCGACAATTAAAATACAAATAATGTAAATGAAAAAAAAGAACAACAATAACAATAATCATAATAATAACAATAACAATAACAGCAACGCACAACAACGACATTAAACAATAAGATGCACAGCAGAAAAATAACATACACATATACCCTGTCCTATAATAATAACAAGAATAAGGATTATCATCATAGCAAATGAAATCGATAAAACAACACATTATGTTAATTCACCCTAAAACATGGCCATAATCAGTATCCTCATAAGTTTCATGAGAAAGAATAGAGGGGGATAAGGGGTAAGGGAGGACTGGGTGTGAGGGAGAGGGAGGGATAAGGGAGGTAGGAGGGGAAGCGGGGAGAAGGAGCAGGTAAGGGAGGGAGGAGAGGTGTGGGAGGGGTAAGGGAGGGAAGAGGGGTGTGGGAGGGGTAAGGGAGGGAGGGTGTGTGTGGGAAGGGTGAGGGGTGAGGGAGGGAGGAGGGGTGTGGGATGAGGGAGGGAGGAAGGGGTGAGGGAGGAAGGAGGTGAAGCGGGGAGAAGGAGGAGGTGAGTGAGAGAGGAAGAGTGAGGGGTAAGGGAGGGAGGAGGGGGTAAATGAAGATGGAAAGGAGTGAGGGAAGAAAAGAGGAAGAGGAAAAAGAGGAAGGAAGGAGTGAAGGAGGTAGAGAGGGCTTGGGAAGGCGGTGGGGTGAGGGAGGAAAGAGAAAGATGAGGGAGAAAAGAGAGTGAGAGAAAGAGCTGGGTGAGTAGGGAAGGAGTAAGTGGGGGAAGGTGGGGGTAAGGGAGAGAGTTC
>NC_051388.1:26023123-26025623 GCF_015228065.2 Penaeus monodon | reverse complement strand
TTATCTGCTGCCCCCTCATCCAGCACGCATTACCTGCAAGCGAGAAAGAAAAAAAAGTTACGTTCGGTTATCGGAATGTGATAGCGGGAGGGAGGGCTGGGGGGGGGGGGTATGAGGATAGCGGGGGAGGTGGTGGGGGAGTTGGGGAGAGGGGAGTGAGAGGTGAGGAGTGAGGGGGAGAGATGGGGGTAGATGGGGTGGTGGTGGGGGAGTTGGGGAGAGGGGAGTGAGGAGGAGAGAAGGGGGTAGATGGGGAGGTGGTGGGGGAGTTAAGAGAGAGTGGAGGGTGGGGAGGGAGATGGGTATTAAAAAAAAATTGGGTGAGAAAAAGGTGGAGGGAAAGAAGAATACGAGAGAGGGAGGGAGAGCACACGAAACAATACAAGAAAAGGTTCAAATCACGAGCGAGAAAAAAGTGCAACCAGGAAAGATGAAAAATGGAGAATGATGAATAGATATGAATAAAAAAAAGGAAACAAGATAAAATGAGGCACAAGGAGGGAGAAAAAAAAGAGATAAGTGACAAAGAGAATGCACGAGGAGAAGGGAATAACAAAAGAGTTTATAAGAAGAAGAAGGCAAGAGAAGATCGAAAAATACGAAAAGAACAGGGAGAGGAACGTAGCGAAAACAGAGATAAGAAAGTAGGCAAAGGAAAGAAGGAAGGCGAACGAAGGAGAAGGATGAGGAGAAGGCAAGAGAAGAAGAAAGAGGAGCGAGGGGGGGGGTTGAGCGAGGGGGGAGGGGGAGCTATGTCGCAACATTCCCATCCATCCATCTATCAGCGAGCCTCCGGTGCCAAACAGGATGTTAACGATAAGAATAAATCCATATTCAACGGAGACAAGTGAGAGGTGACAGGTCATGCCTCGCTGAATGCCGTCACCTTGTTGTGGGCTGACCTGGGCGGTTGGGGGAGGGGAGACGGAGCGAAGAAGGGGAGGCAAGAGAGAGGGAGAGGGGCAGGGGGGAGGGAACGAAGGGTGAGAGAAGGATAAAGGAGCAGAGACAAGAGAGAGGGATAGGGGCAGGGGGAGGGAACGAAGAGTGAGAGACGAGAGAAGGATAAAGGAGCAGAAACAAGAGAGAGGAAAAAAGAGACAGAGGGAGAAGAGATGGGGGGAAAGTGAGAAAATAGAATCGGGAGGGAGCGAGGAAGGGAAGAGGAAGGAAGAGAAAGGGGAAAAAGAAAGAGGGAAGAAGAGACAAGAGAAGAAAGTGAGGGAAGAGAAGAATGAAAAAGGAGTGGAAAGAACAGAGAGAGAGAAAAAAAGGGGGACTGAGATAAGACAGAAGAAACAAACAAACAAGAGAGAAAGAGAGAGGAACGAAAGGAGAGAGGATAGAGAGATGGGTGGATGGGACGAAGGGAGGGGAGGGGGGGGTACACAACACGGTGCCTTTGGGAGTTGCATCTATTCCGCTGTCTACTTATTCACTCATTGGCGCTTACATTAGCATCCTTTATCCCCCACTCCCTCCTCTACCGTTATCTTATTATCATTGTTTACACTATGATAATCGCTATCATTATTCTTATTATGATAATTCCAGTGATAATACTGATAATAATGATAATGACAATAATGATAACAACAAGAAAATAATGATAACAACAAAAACTAATGATAATCATTATAGCAGCAGTTGTGATTATAACGATAACAACAACACTAGTAATAATAATAATAATTACAACAACAACAATAGTAATAACAATAATGATATTAATAATGATAACAATAATAGTGATAATAATAATAATAATAATAATAATAATAATAATAATAATAATGATAATAATAATGATAATGTCTTTCTGATTAATTAGAGAGAGAGAGAGAGAGAGAGAGAGAGAGAGAGAGAGAGAGAGAGAGAGAGAGAGAGAGAGAGAGAGAGAGAGAGAGAGAGAGAGAGGAGAGGAGAGGAGAGAGAGAGAGAGAGAGAGAGAGAAGAGAGAGAAGAGAGATAGAGAAGGAGAGAGAGAGAGAGAGAGAGAGAGAGAAGGAGAAGAGAAGAGAGAGAGAAGAGAGAGAGAGAGAGAGGAGAGTAGAGAGAAAGAAAGAATAGAAGACGAAAAGGGAGAAGACAGCCAGGAAGAAGCGAGAGGACTGAAGAAGAGAGGAAGTTAGAATGAAAGAAACACTAATAAACACGCACGAAAAGGAGAATACAGCCACGATGAAAAGAGAGAAGCAAAAATGTGAGGGGAAGCGGGGCTGAAGAGAGCGGGGTAAGAAAACTAACATTCAATAAAGAACAACCTCCAGCTACCCAAGGGAAGCAATACGCACTCACTCAATGAAAAAATACACCAATAAAGTTAGAAGCGGCTGAATTGACGCACGCAGCGCTGTGTATGAAGGAAACTTAAATAACTTGAAGAAAGACACAAGATCCACTGTGACCTAAATGCGTAAGGAAAATCCCTTAGACGCCCACTTTCACGCCCAAGAATCTCTATACTCAGTCTAGTCTTTTACCTACGTAAGCTTCGTTT
>NC_051388.1:25993123-25995623 GCF_015228065.2 Penaeus monodon | reverse complement strand
TAATTGAAATAAATACTAAAACACCAAACTGAAATAAAAATTACCCTACGTTACCATAACACGATCAAGTACAAAAGAAAACAACAACACAAACAACAATAATGTGATAATAGTTACAATAAAAACAACAGCAATGATAATAATAATAATAAAGACGATGCAGATAACGCTAACAGTGGCAACGGTAACAACAAACGAATAATAATAATAATAATAATAATAATAATAATAATAATAATAATAATAATAATAATAATAAAAAAGGAAAAAAAAATAATAATACAAAAAAAAATCAAAACCAGCACATAGAACACCAACCCCCATTCTACTCCCCCACCCCACCCCACCCCCACCCCCCATCCCCAATCGCCGTTTGAACCACTAGAACAATGTCTCCGCAGAACTTTCTTGGCGTCGACACAGCATCGACCACATCTAATCTTGGGCAAAGGGATGTAAGTCCCGAGGAGGGCGCGGGTCCGGCTCTAAGAAGTCTGGGCGTGCGTGCGGAAGTGTGAAAGGGAGAAGGAAGGAGGCGGAGGGCGGATGCATTCGTTTAAAGTGGAATGGGGGAGGGGGGAGAGAAAGACAGAGAGAGAGAGAGAGAGAGAGATAAGAGAGAGAGAGAGAGAGAGAGAGAGAGAGAGAGAGAGAGAGAGAGAGAGAGAGAGAGAGAGAGAGAGAGAGAGAGAGAGAGAGAGAGAGAGAGAGAGAGAGAGATAAGAGAGAGAGAGAGATAAGAGAGAGGAGACAAGAGAGAGGGAGAGAGGGAGAGAGAGGGAGCGAGGGAGCGAGAGAGAGAGATAAGAGAGGGATATGGGGAGAGAGAGAGAGAGAGAGAGAGAGAGAGAGAGAGAGAGAGTCGAGAGAAGAGGTGTGAGAGAAGAATTATGACGTCATTAACTAAAACTTATCAGCCACGCACCATCCGTGAGCATAATATACGCTACTGTGTGTGTGTGTGTGTGTGTGTGTGTGTGTGTGTGTGTGTGTGTGTGTGTGTGTGTGTGTGTGTGTGTGTGTGTGTGTGTGTGTGTGTGTGTGCGTGCGTGCGTGCGTGCGTGCGTGCGTGCGTGCGTGCGTACGTGCGTGCGTGCGTGCATGCGTGCGTGCGTGTGTGTGTGTGTGTGCGCGTCTGTTGTCCTTAAACATCTGCGCAAACTTCCATGTCTGTACATGTATATTATTAATATACGACACCAAAGCTGGCAAAAAACAACCCCCAACCCCCCTAAAAAGAAAAAAAAAAAGTAAAAGAGAATAAAATGCGAATATAGAAAAAAATAAAAAAACGAAAAAAAGGAGAAAAAAGTAACAGAAAATAAAGAAGAAAAAACGAAAAAAAGAGAAGAAAACGGAAAAAGCAAACCACCAAGAGGTCTTCGTAGCGAGTAAGGATCCCGAGCCGAGATCGCGCTCAAGACAAATTGTTTCGTAACAGCATCTTGATCGGAAAGGGAACAACTTCTTGCGACGGCAACCCGCAAAAGCTCTACGAGCGATTAGTTTACTTTGCCATACGAGTCGCCATGGTGCCACAACTCCCAGTCCGGCGGATTTCTCTCTTTCTCTCTTTTTTCTGTCTTGTTTTATTCTCTCTCTCTCTCTCTCTTTCTTCCTCACCCCCTCTCTCATTCTCTCTCTCTCTCTCTCTCTCTATTTCTCTCTCTATTTCTCTCTACTTCTTTCTCTATTTCTCTCTCTCTATCTCTTTCTTTCTTTGGCTCTCTCTTCTTTCTCTTGTTCTCCTCTCTGTCTCTTTCTTCTTTGCAATCTCCTCCGTTTCTTTCTTTTTCTCTCTCTGCTTCTCTGTCTGTCTGTTCTCTCCATCCGTTTATTTGACTTTTTTCTATCTGCTATTCTGTTCGTGTCTGTCTGCATTCAGTCTATATGTATTCTTTTCTTTTCTCTCCTCTTTTTTTTTTCTTCTCATTCTTTATCTGAAATTTTATTGTGGAAGTAGATATTATGGAATCACCGTGATATCATATATAGAATAAAATAGATTAGACTTGCTTATGAGTAATGCAAATAAGCATTAATTCAGTAGCAGAACAATAACGATCATGGTGTCAAACTGAATGAAAAATAATATCGAGTATAGCGAATGAAATTTTATTAATATTGTTACTGTATAAGCTTTCTACTTCTCATTATCAAACTTTCTATCATCATCGTTAATATAGCCCCCAAAATATTATGCATCATCCATGTCATTCTCTCTATATAAACAAAATCATTACTCTTATCGAGAGAAAAAATAATAATCTCACAGTGGGAGAAAACCACGTGTATATATATATATATATATATATATATATATATATATATATATATATATATATATATATATATATATATGTGTGTGTGTGTGTGTGTGTGTGTGTGTGTGTGTGTGTGTGTGTGTGTGTGTGTGTGTGTTGTTGTAGTTGTGGTATATATTATCATATATTGTACATATATATATTGATATATATATACATATATATATATATTGAAT
>NC_051388.1:25973123-25980623 GCF_015228065.2 Penaeus monodon | reverse complement strand
TTTATCAGTGAACTAAAGCATGATAACGATTGTGCAGTACTAGTCAACACAATGCTAAACTAGAAAAATAAATAAGCGGGTGTACGAATTTGAATATGTGTATATTGATAAGGAACGAAATGTACATAGAGCGAGAAAGCGCTATCGCTACATTTTTCAGCGATAATACAGTTTTATTATTCAGCGTCTTATCAGCCTCTTAATAGCGATGGATATATAGAAAGATGATAGATGAATGAATGCTGAAAATGAAGATAAGGCAGAAGGATAATGGTAATAATCATGACTTAATGATAATGATCATTATGATGATAATAATTATAATAGTGATGATATTTTAATGATGATAACAATAATGATAATAATGATAATAGTTGTTATAATTATAATAATGATAATGATAAAAATAATGATGATAATAATAACGATAATAATAAAAATTGCAATAATGATAAAAATAATGATGATGATGACAATAATAACGTTAATAATAAAATAATAATAATAATAAAAAGAACAACAAAAATAGTAATAATAGTGGTAATGATAACAATGATAATAATAATGATGGTAGTTATGATAATGATAATAATAATGATAATAGTAATAATGATGATAATCATAACAATAATGATGATGATGATGATGATGGTAACAATAATAATAATAATAATAATAATAATAATAATAATAAATAATATATTAAAAATAAATAATAATAATAAAATAATAATAATAATAACAAATAATATAATAATGATAATAATGATAATAATATATATATAGTAATATTAATAATAATTAATAATAATAATTATAATAACAATAATAGTAATGATAATAATAATAATAGTAATAAGAATTACAATGATAATAATTATAACTATAATAGTAGTGATCATGATAATAGTTAATAAATAATAAAAAACAACAACTGAATAATAACGACAGTAATAATGATATTAGTAATAATGATAAAATAGTAATAATAGTAATAATAACAATCATAATGATAATGATAGTAGTAATAATACCAACAATAATGGTTATAATAATAAGACCAAAGATAAATAAATGATTATAACAATGATAATAATAGTCATGATGATAGTGATAATTATGATAATATTGATAGTAATGGCAACAATGATAATAATAATAATGGTAATTATTATGTAATAATGATAAAAGTTATAATCATATCACTAATGATAATGATAATGATAACAGTACTAACAATAATAATAATACCAATGATAATGTTAAACAGATGATGAAAAGATGATGAAAAAAAAAGAAAAGAAAATGATTATGATGACGATAACGAAGAAAAAAAAAGAAGAATAATAAGAAAATAATAATGATGATGATAATAAAGAAGAAATAGGACACGAAGCGAATGAAAGCAAAGGAAGCGGAAAGTTTCACAACTCATATTCCGTTCTACATAACGAGGGGAGGGAGCCTTCTCCCTCCCCCCTCCCCCCCTTAACGAAGGAAGAAGGCTCTCTGTTTCAACGACGTGGGAAGTACTGCTCGCAAGGGGAAGCGCCGATTATGAGGGGAACTTCAGTGACGAGGGGAAAGTGTTAGTTATGAGGGGATAGCTCTGATGACAATGGGGGGTGGGGGGGTGATGGGGGATGGTGTACGGAGGATGAAGAATGGGGGGAGGGGAGGAGAGGGGAGAGAGAGAGAGAGAGAGAGAGAGAGAGAGAGAGAGAGAGAGAGAGAGAGAGAGAGAGAGAGAGAGAGAGAGAGAGAGAGAGAGAGAGAGAGAGAGGAGGGAGGAGAGAGAGAGAGAGAGAGAGAGAGAGAGAGAGACAGAGAGAATGAAAGAGAGAAAGAGAGATATACAGACAGATAGAAAGATAGACAGATAGATAGAGAGAGAGAGAGATGGAGAGATAGTCTGATAGATATACAGATAGCTAGATAACTAGATAGATAAACAGATAGAGTGAGAGAAATGGACAGGTAGACAGCCAGATAGATAGACAGATAAAGAGAGAGGGAGAGAGGGAAGGACGAGGATGTCAGAGAGAGATACAGATAAGGCAAGAGAACAAAGAAGAATGATTGGGACAGAGAGAAAGATAAAAAAAGCACACAGAATTCATAAGAATTTCCCCCTTGTCCCATAATAAACATACAGACAAGAACGTGATTAAAAATATGAAGAGAAAGGCTGCAAGAAAAAGTAAAAAAAAAAAAGAAAGAAAAATAACCACAACGATAATTACTGAAAACACGGTTGGAGAAATAACATAACGAGATGTTCATAAGGGAAGGGTGGTAGGGAGCAGAGGATGGGGGGATGGGGTGGGGTGGGGGTGTCTTGGTGTTTTCAAAATCGAAGAAATTCCAAGAAATCCAAACGCCGGTGTGAAACTCAGGAAGTGCTTTGGAAATGGAGAGTAATGAGGTCTGCTTGAAGGAGAGAGAGAGAGAGAGAAAAGAGAGAGAGAGAGAGAGAGAGAGAGAGAGAGAGAGAGAGAGAGAGAGAGAGAGAAAGAGAAAGATATATATATATATATATATATATATATATATATATATATATATAGAGAGAGAGAGAGAGAGAGAGAGAGAGGAGGGAGGGAAGTGAGAGAGAGAGAGAGAAAGAGACGAGAAAGAAAAAGAGAGAGAGAGAGAGGGGGGGGGAGGGAGGGAAGAGAGAGAGAGAGAGAGAGAGAGAGAGAGAGAGAGAGAGAGAGAGAAAGAGAAAGAGAAAAGAGAGAGAGAGAGAGAGAGAGAGAGAGAGAGAGAGAGAGAGAGAGAGAGAGAGAGAGAGAGAGAGGGGGGGGGGGGGGGAGAGAGAGAGGGAGAGAGAGAGAGAAGAAAGGTGGGGCGGAATAGAGAGGGTAAAAAGGAAAGAACGTGAGATAAATAGAAGGGAGATGCAAGAGAAAGGGAAAGGCAAGGAAAAATGCGCATATTCACAATGGATGAAAAAAGATAGATGGGTCAGGGAATGTTATCGCGGCTCTTCTTTTCCCCGAAGGATTTTTTACGGGAATTTTTACCTTTTTTCAAGAAATCCTTGATATTGGAAAATACATTGAGATATTTTGACATACCTCCAATATGACAACGGATATATATATATATATATATATTATATATATATTATATTATATATATATATATATATATATATATATATATATATATATATATATATTATATATATATATATATATATATATAATATATATATATATATATATTTATATATATATATATATTATATATATATATATATATATATATATATATATAACAATAATCACAATATGTGTATATATATATTATATATATTATATATATAATATATATATATATATATTATATATATATACATATGTGGTGTTGTGTGTTTGCGTGTTGTGTGTGTGTTGGTGGCGGCTGTGCGTTGCTGTTGTGTTGTGTGTTGTGTTTTGTAGTTGTGTTTGTGTGGTGTGTGTGGGTGTGCATATATAATATAATATATAATATATAATGTAATATATAATATAATATATAATATGTATATATATATATATATATATATATATATATATATATATATACTAAATATAATACACAAATATAATATACTAATAATAACTATATGTTATATATAATCACACACACACACTACGTTTTTTT
This sequence comes from Penaeus monodon, assembly GCF_015228065.2. Classification (NCBI taxonomy): domain Eukaryota; kingdom Metazoa; phylum Arthropoda; class Malacostraca; order Decapoda; family Penaeidae; genus Penaeus; species Penaeus monodon. Next base: position 25,976,972 of record NC_051388.1, on the reverse strand, counting down.
ATAGTTATTATGGTTCATGATATATATTATATTGATTTATATATCATATATATATATATAGTATATATATATATATATGTCTGTCTATTTTGTGTCATATTATCTATATTATCTATCTATTACTATCTATCTATCTATCTATATTACCTATCTTTATCTATCTATTACTATCTAACTATCTATCTATATATACTTTAATGGTCGATTGATACAATTCGTTAATAATTAATACATAATTATAATGTTGGTTTGCTGCTTTCAGTCTTGTTTCATTAACGTTGCGTGAATTTAACCCGAAACGTTTGAAGAAACGTTGTAATTTTGTTCAAATGAAACTGCAGAAGTTCAGTGGCATATTTTGTTGTTTACCCTTTGATTTTTTTCAGCAACGGTAGTTTTCAAATTCAGATTATTCCATCCTGCCCTCATGAAAGTTCCACGGCAATTGTGCGTCTGTGTAGACAGAGTGAGAGTGTAAGAGAGAGAGAGGGACGGACAGAAAGAGAAGGCGACAAAGACAGAGGAAAGGTTAAACAAGGAGGAGGAAGAGAGATTAAGAGAAGCATAGAGGGCCGAGACACATTCTTGAAAGGCAGAAGGCGCTCATGACTTAAAAAACTGAAAAGAACCCGACGAATTGATGTCTTTTTCGAACACGTTCACTGTACTCCCAAAATCGTCACATGAAAAATGGATAGATAAGTAGGAAGTAGGAAGAGATAGATAGATAGATGAAGAGAGAGAGAGAGAGAGAGAAAGAGGGGGGGGGGGCAGATAGGCCGTCCTTTTCGTGCCTACAAAAAATGCCATTTGGAAGAAATTGGTCATCTATAATAAAAAAGAAGTGAGAGGGGGAAACGCTAGAGATGAGCGTCCTCAGACGCCATAAACCTCAGGCGGGAAAGTAGGTGTTTCGGGATAGCGCTGCAGGGGGGGGAGGAGAAAGGGTAAGTGGGGGGAAGGAGAGAAGAGGGGAGTAGGGGAGAAAGGGGGGCGGGGACGCGGAGGAGAAGGTGGAGTGAGAGAGAAGGGAGGAGTTTTAGAGAAACGGAAAAGTGGGGGAAAGGGGGAGAGGAAGAGAGTGAACGAGAAAGGGAAAATGAGGGAGAAAGAGGGACGAAGCAAGAGATATTGGCGGGACGGGGAAGTGAAGGAATGAGAATAAAGAAGGAGGAGGAGGAGAAGTGAGGGAGAAGGAACCAATAGGGGAGAGGGGGATGACGACAAAGAAGGAGGGAAAGGCTCGGGCGGGACAAGAAGAGGGAAATGCGTTGCAAGAGGGGTTCCTGAAGTAGTTGCAGGTGCTAGAGGGGAGAGAGCGGGAAGACGGAGCCGAAGACGGTGTTTGTCGTTGGTGAAATTAAACTAAATCTCATTAAACTGTTGAACAATGAACACGAAGTTTGTAATTAAGTGCAGGGAGTCTGGTTATGACATCCGAAGTCAGAAAAATGGTAGCTAGATTGTCGCCGCTGTAGACATATTAGAGGGAGCCGGAGGGACGGAAAACGGGTTATGGAGAAAGATAATGGGTTTTGGAGATAGAAAAGGGGTTTTGGAGATAGAAAATGGGTTTTGGAGATAGAAAAGGGGTTTTGGAGATTGAAAATGGGTTTGGGAGATTGAAAATGAGTTTGGGAGACTGAAAATGGGTTTTGAAGATTGAAAATGGGTTTTGGAGATAAAATGGGTTTTGAAGATTGAAAATGGGTTTTGAAGATAGAAAATGGGTTATATATGATAAAATAAAAGGTGTTTTTGAGTAGGATGCAGGATACCAGCAAGGAACTAGAAAAGAAGTACATATGAGGATTAATTGAAAAAGAAAATATATAACGTTGATGTTGGTTATTATTCAATACATAATATACATATACTAAATATCTGACTGGGCAAATCACACATCTCACTTGAAATACATATAACTTACTCAAATAAAAATCAACAAGTTAAGAAAAGGAATATAATGTTAATGGAAATAATAATAAGAGTAATGCTGCTACTACTACTACTAATAATAATAATGATGATGTTGATAATAGTGATAATAATAATGATAATAACAAAAATATTGATAATGATAATAATAATAATGATAATAATAATAATAATAATGATAATAATAATAATAATAACAATAATAATTATTATAATAATAGTAATAATAATAATAATAATAACAATAATAATAACAATGATAATAATAATAATAATATTAATATTATTAATAATAATAATAATGATGATGAAGATAAGGATGATAATAACAAAAAAAAATAATAACAACAATAACAACAACAACAATAATAGTAATGATAATAATAATAATAATAATAATAATAATGATAATAATAATAATAATAATAATAATAATAATAATAATAATAATGATAATAATTTTATTTTACGATAATGATAATAATAATAATAATAATAATGATAATAATAATAATAATAATAATAATAATGATAATAAATAATAATAATAATGATAATAATAATGAATATTATTGTTATTATTATCATTATTATCGTTATTATTATTACCCTTACTATTATCATTATTATTATTATTTTTATTCATTACTACTATACTATTATTATTATCATAATAATAATTATTTTTTATTTTATTTTTATTTTTGAAACTTTCAAATTTTTATTATTATTATTATTATTATTATTATTATTATTATCATTATAATAATAATAATAATAATAGTAATAATGATAGTGATAATAATAATAGTAATAATAGGAATAATGATAGTAATGATAAAAAAATAATAGGAATAATAATAATAATCATAGTAATGATAATGTTGATAATTATCATAATGTTAGTGAATATAATAATGATAATAATAACAATAACGAATGCAGCCAAATGCATGAATGATGCTGTTGATAAGTTTCAAGTTAACTGCTGACTATAACCCTCGCTTCTGTGTGATACATGCTATAAAAAGTTACCTGGATATTTCACAAAGTAACAACAGAACAATGGCTAGTATTTCCCCTCTATAATTCGCTGTAAAACTCGCCGATTTTCTAAAGCGAAAAAAAAAGAAAATCCAAAATCGAAACACAAATCTCGTCAATCTGTGCCGTATGTGAGTGTGAATATAAACACGCGCGAGTTTGCAAATCCGAGAGAAGGTTTCAACTCCGCATCTGTTTCCTGAAAGGGAGTTTGATGGTCCATTATCGACTTGGAATCTAAGTTCACACACTCGCTTCTCCACTCCTTAGTTCGTGTTACTATCATTTATACTTCGGGGTTTTCGCTTTACGACACAAGCGGAAGTCGTAGAAGTGTTGCAGAGTTGGTCGTTCTTCGCGAAAAGGTGCTAATGCTTTCAATTCCCGGCAAATGGATGTCGTTTTGATAAATGGGAGAGGCGGGAGGACGCGAAAGAGCAGGAGGGACAGAGAGGAAGAAAGAGAAAGTTAAGAAGATGGGACACAGCGAAAGAGGAAGGCAGGCGTGGATAGTGATGAATTAGATATAAACAGAGTTCATTGTGACTAATAGGAACGGATGGCATCTATAAAACTGGAAAATGTAACTGATGTGTTCTGATTTACAGCTTCATTAGAATTACATTCGTTACATACATGAAGTTCTGATGAAGATGAAAGTTGAAACGCGTCTTGCCTTGCGAAGTTAATCATTTTCATTAATAACATTTCTTCACACACACACACACACACACACAAACGCACACACACACAGACACACACACACACCCACACAAAAACGCACACACACACACCCACACCCAAAACACCCACACACACACACACACCCACACACAAAACACACACGCATATATTATATAATAATAT
>NC_051388.1:25943123-25950623 GCF_015228065.2 Penaeus monodon | reverse complement strand
TTGAGCCGCTTTGAAAGGAATTGTATTACTCATAATATGATACTTTAGACGAAAACAAATAACCAGCTATTTAAAACCTTCAATTCAGTAGGTGACACGAGAATGAGAAGCTGGAAAAATGAAAAGAAAATAGCATACCGTAAAATACTTGCGGTTCCTATATACATCTGTATCTATTTACATTTATATCTATATCAATCAGTGTCTTCCTACCTACCTGTCTATCTATCTATCGGTAAATTTGTGTATAAATATCTGCCTACGTATCTATCTACCTGTATCTATGTGTTTATAAATATCTGCTGAATTATATCTACGTACCTGTGAATATTTATGCTGCGTTTGCAGATTCATACCTTATTAAAAATATATATACACGCCGGTATATTTTGTAAAAATAATCACCTCCAACACTGTTTTTCAAATCAGCCAATAGGAAGCGAGATGCCATATCTCCCCTCTCCCCCTCCTCCCCTCTATGCCTCCCCAAACTCCCTCTCACACGCACCGTACCTTGGTCTTCCCTCGGCTCCTCAACACCCCCAAGGGAACCACTCCAAAAATTGTTGAGGAGCGGCGCCCCCTCTCGCGAGTGTCCCCTCTCGTTCGATGGCGCCGTTCACTTAACTACTGTTCCACCTAACTACCTCGTTACGTGAAGACCATAATTAAGGGTGAGCACTTAACAGCTCAGCGGCCTTGTGATTGGCTGGTGTATGGGGGTCCTCTTCGCTTCCCCCTCCCCCCTCCTTTCCCTCGCCTATGGTTATTTGGGGAGAGTCGTATTAAGAGCTTCGTTCTATCTGCAATAATTGTGATGGTGATAGAGTGGCTGTAAATAACAAGCGGGAGGGAGAGGGGGAGTGGAAAGGGGGTAAGGGAGAGGATAATGGGGATTTTGTCGTGATGGAGTTTTGAGTTTGGAAATATAATGATGGTGATGTAGATAGAATGACCGACGGTGATGTTGGCAACTTAAGCTTGATGAGGTGTTTGATGGTTATGATGATAGCAATAAAAATCAATTCACGATGTAACTAGGCTTTCCTTTATACCACTCATTTAATCTTCTTACGTTGTGCTTTAACAGATGTTATTAGAACATCAGTTAGATATGAAACGTAAAGGGAAAAAAGGCATTCAATACATAGTGTGAAAATACAAAGACTCCTTAATCATTCCTCATCTTCAGACACTAGTATCCTGTATGCATGATAGTCATTTCAGTACATCATATCCCTCTCCATCTTATAATTGTTGAAGACAAAAGCCAATGCTTTTGTCTTTAGGACTTTCATCTTCCAGTACATTTTCTTCCTTTCCTTTTTATTCAATATAATTTTTGGTTAAACAAAATATAACAGTGTTCATATTATATGCACTTTTACATGAAACAGCGAATGTAATGAAATAGAGAAAAGATAATAATGGTAACAATAAAGATGATAAACACAACAACGATGATTACCAGATCTATGAAAATATACATGCAATTACACGTGTATTCATTTCACGTAATTGTTTCCGTTGTGAATAGCTTTTGATAGTATTAATAAAAAAGATAAGACGCTGGCTGCCTTTTACGTCTCTAATCCTGTTAACATGAGCGTAACTATAAAAAACATCACGTTGGCAGATAAAATTGTATAAGCTGTTAGTATGCTAATGTGAAACCCAAATTAGAATGTGAGAGAATGGTTGGATTTTTTAGATATATTTTTTGTAATTAATAATCGTGTTATGATTATGATTTATAGCTTTGATAAGTACATGCATATCTACAGTAAATTAGTACCCTATGGAGATATAAAGGAAACCATTACTAAGTCATACACAATCGTTTGAATATATTGCAGAAAGAATGTCAATATTAAACGTTTTCATATCACACATAATTACAAGTAATCCACTCAGCTCAGCATACGAGGCAAGGATCAAAAACTACTGCTTATAAATCGTACCTCTTCCATCGGCTGTGAAGCAAAGGGAAGATTAAACTACTACGGAACTGCAAATAGAATTAAGTACGTAAAGTTATGCTTGGATAGTCACAGGTAGCAAAGTCCTTTCATCCCACAGGGCTCTAAGTATTTGTTGCTTCTTTGTACATGTACTGTATACTGGTCTAGATTTCCCTTTGTGTATTGTCAGGAAATATTCAATCATTCCTGTTTTCCTTGTCTTCATATAGAGCCGAAGAGACTAATGACTAAAGACCGTGGCTCTTTGTCCGTCTGTCCGTTGAAGTCTGGGGAACAGAATACTACGTAGAATTCTGCTTATGATGAATCACGAAAATTTTGCGTAACAAAGAAGAGGCCTTGAAATAATACTATACAGGTAACACGACTGACACCTTGTCAGACACTGACCCTCCCCGCCCCCTAAGTTGACCAACTTTAACCTTTCATTTGACTGTTACTCTTTACGGATTCATAATTCCCGCAAGAATGATGGGCGACTTGTAAAATAATAATAAGAGTAATAATAATAATGATAATAATAGATCAATAGATAACAAAACAAAAAATAAGTAAATGCAACTGTCAAACAAGGGTGTGAGTAGGCTAACAATGCGAGGACACAGAAGCAACCTTGGATAATTCATGAATCCTCGCGCAGTGGGGTGGAGCAAAGCGAACGAAGGGTGTGAGAGCAAGGGTCCTCTTTACACTCGCTCACACCCTCGCTGCAGAGTCGTGTTCCTGACATGTTTGTCTCCTCACCGCACCGGGATGCCACGAATTATCCAAGGTCATTGCATGAATAATGACCAGTGTGACCTGACTGCTACTACATATATTAGAACACTTTATCCCTTTTGTATATTTTGTGAAGAAGCATTAAAACCATTTGTGTGTGTGTGTGTGTGTGTGTGTGTGTGTGTGTGTGTGTGTGTGTGTGTGTGTGTGTGTGTGTGTGTGTGTGTGTGTGTGTGTGTGTGTGTGTGTGTGTGTGTGTGTGTGTGTGTGTGTGTGTGTGTGTGCGTGCGTGTGTGTGTGTGTGTGTGTGTGTGTGTGTGTGTGTGTGTGTGTGTGCATATACATACATAAAATATATATATACATATATATATATATATATATATATATATATATTATATACATATATATATATATATATATATATATATATATTATATATATATTATATATATATATAGTATATATTATATATATATATTATATTATATATATATGTATATATATGATTATATATTATGTATATATATATATATATATAATAATATATGCACTACACACACACACACACACACACACACACACACACACACACACACACACACACACACACATATATATATATATATATATATATATATATATATATATATATATATATATATATATATATATTTATTCATATATATATGTATATATATGTATATATATAATCATGTTCATGATTATATAATGAAAATAATAATGATCTTAATATTACCTATGGAATGATAAATCATAACATAATTAGGGGGATATTCATCATAATTGTAAATGATGAAACATGCAATGATAAGAACTCTAACTACTTTAGCAATGATAAAAATAAGGAACCTTAGTGTATACCCTTTCTAATCATTATAATAGTAATACCAAAAATAATGGTGATGATAAGATTTAACTATAGAGACAACAGTAACATCAACTCCGAACATGGAAAAGCAGGAATCACTCCGAATGGCGTAAAGTCTGCGGTAAGAATACGCCCGATTTCATTTCGTTTTTTCAGTAAAATTTCAGGTTGAGCGAAACTTTGGCCGGTGAGACTTTTAAAGGATTAGTGAGTCAGTCTGTTTACACGTCTGCGGGGCCAGCGGGATCAAATGGGATTACTGCTCCGTAAATCCCCCGTCAAAATAGTGTGTGGGATTCACTGTTGCCGCCTCTCGCTCCCACAATCCACACATGAGGTGTTCACACGAGCGGGCGCTGAGTCAGTTCACTTCCTGTTACTATAGGGTACTCTGCACTATTCATCAGCATGCACAAGTGTATATTCATGAATGTGTGTGTAAGTTAAGAGTGTGCATATATGTTTTTTTCTATCGAACAGAATGTGTATATGCGTGTACACACGCATACTCACGCTGAACAAGGATACAAACACAGTATTATGCGCATACAGCGAAAGTCAAACACTGCCACGATAATAAAATAACAAATACACTTCTTGGTAACAGAAACAAAGAAATTGCGTGATGGGAAATATCAGAAAGAAGGGACATGATCGTGCAAAGCTGGAATTCTCTTTCCACAATCATCAGAAAGAAATTTTCATGACATCAGTGAAATCACAGTCCCTTCTCCTTAATCCAGTCGAAATCAGTAATCACGGGATAATACACAGAGAAAAAAGGAAGAAATCTCATAATTCCATCTCTGTCATCATCAAATAATCACATCATCTTGTGCAAGCTATTGAAACCTTTTTATCGTGTTCTTTGCATTATGACGCAACGACCTTTGCAACTCAATCTAGCGTGACAGAGGCGAGGAAGAGCTGGAGCATCGTCCGGGTCAATTCGGTGCCAGGCGAGGATTCGGGCAAAGCATGTCGGTGGCGTAGAGGCGAGGATTCGGGCAAAGCATGTCGGTGGCGTAGAGGCGAGGATTCGGGCAAAGCATGTCGGTGGCGTAGAGGCGAGGATTCGGGCAAAGCATGTCGGTGGCGTAGAGGTGATTTTGCAGGCTATTTGCTTACGGTTGGAGACGGTGTGGGCGTGTATGTAGCATTTGGGTGTAGTTTTATAAACACACGCACATATATACATTTGCTTTTATTTTTCATGTGATTTTGATTGATATTTTTACATTTTGTTTTCATCACCCAGGTCTCTAACCCAAAAGGAACTTACAGTCTCCTTATATAAAAAAAATCCTTTTCTATTCAGGAAGTACCTTGTCATTTCGTTGATGAGAAATTCCGTATTCATCACATGAATAAATTTTCTAATAAGGAATAAGGAATTGCCTCGGTCACTTCCTTCTTTCTTTTCGTTTCCGTTTCTTATTGCTTATTATTATTTCATTAATTACTAATCTTCCTTTTATTTCATATTCTATCATTCTCTCTCTGACACTTCCTATTTTTACGTCAAATATTTCACGTCATATTTATTCATCAGTGTACCTATTTTCCTTTTATTATCTAATTTGACTGATTCTCACTGATGTTTTCCAATTACTTTCTCCCTCATACAAACAAGTGTCACCTTCTGCTTCTTCTTGTCCACACAACCTTACTACACTTGCTTTCTTACACATTTTCACCACCATGCTCATTCTCCGTCCCATGTGACTCCTCCCAACTCAACAACATATTCATTATTTCCTCTTTGGTGCACATCACCACCTCTCACTATCTTTCACTGTCTAGCGTCTGTCTGTCTGTCTTCTGTCTGTCTCTCCTTCTTTCTTTCTCACTCCCCTCCCTCTTTCCCTCTCCCTCCCTCCCTCCCTCTCCATCCCTCCCACCCACCCTTCAAACACCCCCCCACCCCCATCCCTCTCCACCACATGCAACCACGAAACCAGGTTATTCTCCCCACGTGTGAGTATCTTCTCTATGTCATTAGCATCATTCCCTCTCCTCATTAACTCGCAGCATTTAATGACATTACCCTTCGCCGAATCTCTCTGTCACTATCCCTCCCTGCGTCTAATGACTGAGTCTTTAAACCCTCATTGGCTGGCGAGGGTTCGTCTGATAAGGAAGGCGATCGGTCGGCTGCATCATCGTTAGTGATAATGGTGATAGTGGTTAAATAGTAATTGTAATCATTATCGTAATTATCAATGCTGACACTAAGAATGATAATGGTTTTGATGATGATGATGATCATGGTGTTAGTGATAATGATGATGGTGGTGGTAATGATAATGATGGGGATGATGATGGTGATTTAATTATAATGATAATTAATAATAGTAATGATAGTAACAATAATAACGATGACAATATAATGATAATGATGGTAATGATAATGAAAATAATGAAAATAATAATAATAATAATAATGATGATAATAATAACATTGATATTGATAATAATAATATGAATAATAATAATGATAATAATAACAATGACAATACTAATAATAATGAAATTTGTAATAATATTATAATAATAATAATAATGAAATATAAAAAAAATAATAATAATATAATAATAATATAATAATATAATAAAATAAATAAAATAATAATAATAATAATAATAATATAATAATAATAATAATAATAATAATAAAAATCACAATAATTTTAATGATGATATCAATAACATTGATAGTGATAATAATAAAATAAATAATGATAATGATAACAATAACAATGACAATACTAATAATAATGAAATTTGTAATAATAATGATAATAAAATAATAAAGGTAATAATAATAATAATAATAATAATAATAATAATAATAATAATAATAATCATAATAATAATAATAATAATAATAATCATAATAATAAGCGGCCTCAGGAGATGGAGTGCTGCTGTGACGTCATCAGGGTTTCTCGCACCTTTCCCGAAACTCGAATCTTTTTTTGCGGGCGGATGTTGACGAAACGACCCATCATATTAGTTTCAGTTGGTCATTAAGTTCAGCATATGGTATGGAAGAGTAAGTTAGAAAAAAAAGAGAAATGTTTCCCAGATCTAGGCATCTAGGAATCAATGTTATGAAGTGGTATGAATAGTCATTATTGTTATTATAGTCATTATCGCAGCCGATGGTGACGATAGACATTCTTGTCATATTAATCATAATCACAATGATAACAACGAGAACAAAAGCATCAACAACTTTCACAAAAAGAAAAAAAAAGTGGAAGGCGGCTTGGTCGAGGCGGGGAAAGGTTTGATGGATGAGCTCTGTTCTGCCTTTTTGTGCGGTCCCAAAAGCTTCTTTTCCCCCCTTTCTCGTTCTCTCCTATCGATATTTCTTGTATTTGTTCCCCATTGTTTTCTTTCTGCCTTTTTTTCTGTTATGTTCCTTCATTTCTGTTTTGTTTTTGTACTCTTTCGTTTTCTTTATTTTCATGTTTTTGTTTTCTTTTTTTCTTCTTCTCTCTCGTCATATCAGCATTTCCGGAAGCTTCCTTCTGCCACTTTCCCCGTCATGGATTTATTGACAAGCCCGTTTCTCCCCCCCCCCCCTCTTCCCCGCCACCTCTCTATCTTCTGTCCGTCTGTTGTCGAGATATTGACAGGTTCGCCCACCCGGAGTCGACGTCCCTGTCCTTCGCTCCCTCACGCTCCTTTCCCCCTGACTCCCCTCTCTTCCCTCTCCTGACTACTATCTCCTCTTCCTTTCCTCCTGATTCCTCCTCCCCTTACCTTTCCTGCTGATTCCCCCTCCCCTTACCTTTCCTGCTGATTCCCCCTCCCCTTACCTTTCCTGCTGATTCCCCCTCCCCTTACCTTTCCTCTTGATTCCCCCTCCCCTTACCTTTCCTGCTGATTCCACCCTCT
>NC_051388.1:25928123-25935623 GCF_015228065.2 Penaeus monodon | reverse complement strand
TGCGTTCTATTTCCTGAAACAAAAAAATATATTGTTATATTCTGCGTTTGTAATGTTTGTTCAATTCAGGGAGCTTGTAATGAAGGTCACCTTATCAAAATACCGCCGTCCGTTCTATGCACGCGGGCGAATGGACACGTACAGTCCCGTTCTTAAGGACTTTCGACGGAGCGAAATGTACTTTGTGGGAGAAACTTCTGTACTCGCTCTCTCTTTCTTTTTCTCTTTCTCCCTCTTTCTATTTCAACTTTTCTCTCTCTCTCTCTCTCTCTCTTTTCTCTCTCTCTTTCTCTCTTTGCCTCTCTCTCTCTCTCTCTCTCTCTTTCTGTTTCACCATCTCTCTCTCTCTCTCTTTTTCTCTCTGCCTCTCTCTCTCTCTCTCTCTCTCTGTCTCTCTCTCTCTCTCTCTCTCTCTCTCTCTCTCTCTCTCTCTCTCTCTCTCTCTCTCTCTCTCTCTCTCTTCTCTCTCTTCTCTCTTTGCCTCTCTCTCTCTCTCTCTCTCTCTCTCTCTCTCTTCCTCGCATACGTCATTTGCTCGTTTCGAACTGCGCTAATTATGAGATAATTATGATAATTAGATACACTGTCTGGAAATATATCTTTAAAATGTAACAGAGGAACAGTCATCTGGCTAGATTTTCTTTGTCTCTATTTCTTTGTTATTCTATATATCTGTCTGTCTATTTGTTTATTTATTTCTGCCTGTCTGCCTGCCGTTTGCCTGTCAAGCTGTCTATCTGTAGTCTGACTTTATCACACACACAAATATTTACACTTCCATTCGTAATGAATATTCTCCCACCTCGGCATTCTCCTCCTTTCAAACATAATTTACGCTCTCGAATAGAAAATGAGTCTCTCCTCCCCCCCTCTTTTTTTTTTTTTTTTTTATTCCATAACATTCTCCTTTATACTTCATTCTCCCGTGAAGACCACAACGAAGAAGCCAGAGATCTAAAGAAGCTACAGTCTACAGAGAGTCCGAGACCCCCTTGGCGATACGTGTGTCAACATCTCTGCGCGTAAGCCACCTTCTTAAAGGAATGCTGTTTTGCGATGTATTATTCACGTGGTCTCCGCCGCGAGCGCTCGTTTGCGTATACAAACACTCGCACTTACATATACAGTACAGAGAGAGAGAGAGAGAGAGAGAGAGAGAGAGAGAGAGAGAGAGAGAGAGAGAGAGAGAGAGAGAGAGAGAGAGAGAGAGAGAGAGAGAGAGAGAGGGGGATTTTACTTCACACGCAAAAAAGAAAAAAAAAAATCCCCTCTCACGCCTCTTCTCCTTCGTATACACCCAATACGAGATGCCGAAGTATCACATTTCACATATATTCAAGGGGGAGCGAGAATGAAAAAAATATACCGGAAAAAAAAAAGAAAGAAAAAATAACACCAACAACAGATGAAAAGCAACACAGAAGAGAAACACACAAAACTAAAACCAAACTGAATTACACGCCCCCCCTCCCTCCGGCCTCCGTGTTCCGAGTCGCCAGCGTAGCGTGTTGGGAGCAGATAGTCCTGCCTCGAGAAGATGATTCGCCGCCCTGAGAGAACTCATTATTTCTTCTTATTCATCTTTTTCTTTCTTTATTTATTTGTTTGTAATGTTTTTTTGGTTCTTATTTTGTTCTTATTATTCTTTATTCTTTTTCTTATTCTTTATTCTTGTTCTTACTCTTTATACTTGTTTTTAATCTTAATTCTTGTTCTTATTCTCTACTGTTTTTCTTGTTCTTATTTGTATTTGTATTCTTATTCTCTTTTTCTATTCTTATTTATTTCTGATATTATTAGTAATGATGCGGAGGTAATGATGATTATAATTACTATTATCAGTATTACTGTCATTATTACGATTATGCTTGTAATCGTCACTTTTGTCACTATGATGATTATATGCTGTACATACATACAACTACCCAAGTATATGTGTAAGATCGCATGTCCAGCCTTGTCGCATACAGATTCGCAAGAGATATTACGTTCCCTCTTTCGTCTTTTCCTTTTTCCCTTTTACATTTTTGAGAGAGTTGGGGGTGGGGAGGGGAGGGGAGGGGAGGAGGAGAATGAAGGAGGAGGGAAATTCTATGTTTTTAGATGTTTTTAGATTATTATTACTATTTTTTTTTTTGTAACGCGATTGGAGGAAAGGAAAGGGTATGAGGAGAGAGCTGACGATGAGAACAGGTAGTAACAAATAGGAGATAAAAAACGAGAGACGATAAAGATGGGGGGAAATCCTTTCACCAGGAAAATAAAAAAAAGGAAATATGTAACAGGCATTTTTATAGAAACAAAAATATATGGTGAAAAAAAGTTTTTTTTTGCATTTGTCTTCGACTCTAATCTCAAAAAAACAATCAATAAAACTCTTTGCAAAATTGCTGATACCTCTATAGATGCATCTCGTGACTACATCATCTAGTAGCGGCGAATTGAACTAATGAAGTGAATGTTTTTTTTTTTTTATAATCAAACACTGACTTCATAATCAGAAAACGTGTTACACCCTATTGTTCATTACAGAACATTATCTGTGCGCGCGCGCGCGCGCGCGCGTGTGTGTGTGATGAGTAACGAAATATTATGTATAATTTGTTTCGGTTATTCTGAATGCCCTTCATCCTATGCTAAAATCCGATCATAGTTTCGCTATTATTATTCTATAAATCGTGGCGTTTCTCTGAGGAGTCGCATGCACATTCAAACGTCTGAGCGAGAAAATACATGTCTGATTGCTTCAACTCGAGGAATTCCTTGCTGGGTGGTTTCCAGGAGGGTGAGGACCAAAAGTTTAATAACTTACTCCTAATACATGTGCTGTATGATATCTGATATACTGAAGAAAAAATCTATCGTTATTCAAAACTTTGTCTAATCCGAAGGACAGAGGCTTATGTGAGGTCCCGCTTTCCTTTCCAGTCAGTTTTAACATGATCTATTAGAATGAACCGTATTCATGTTGACAAATCTTCACAATATAAGAGATGTATTTAACCGGTTTCGATTATATCAGAAATACATGTATATCTGACGAAGATATGATCGAAACCGGTTATATACATCTCTTGTATTGTGGAGATGTTCATTCTCATTCATACCTTTTCTAGGTGATCTATTAGCTATTGGGAGGTTCTTCTATTAGCCGTTTCCCAAACACTAATGATATTCGCCCAAACATTTTTCATCGGGTTTTAGTCCTTGCTTGGCCGTGGAAGGCCTTTTGGTTTTGGTCACCGAACCACTTCATAACTACCCTTGACGTGTGTGTTGGGTAGTTATCCTGCACGAATTTGGCTGTTTCCTGGAAGGGCCAATGAATAGCAGCGTGCTGATGGGAGGAATATTTCTTCTAACTATTCAAAGTATAGATTGTCATCTGTCACATCTGAAAAGTAGATAATGATAGAAAATCAAAACATAAAATATGATGTATAGGCCACTATTATGTATAAACATACCTGTATCAAAATCTGAACTAAAATAATCAATGAACAAATTGAAAAAAGTTAATTATATTCGCACCTGTTATCTCTCATGGAGCCTCCCATGCGCTCTCCACATACTACTGGGCGAAATGGAGACGATGTTGGCAATGTCATTTGTTCAACCTCTCTTAGATAACGTTCTGTGGTGAATTTCATCGCATGCAGTCGTTTTCTTCGCCGTGGGGCTTGTTAGCGGGAGTTGTAGGTCTTTATATGGATTTTAGTTGCCTTGGTGAAGGGGCGTCCGGAACGAGGGCGGTCGTTCAGGGTCGCTCTCCTCCTCCCACCTTATTCAATACCATCGAGCGGCAGACTCTTGGCTCTTTGGATATTTCACAGGGAGAGATTCCTTTCCCTCATCCTAATGATGCGGTCTCTGTTTGCCCTTTCAGACTGCCCTGAGCCCTTCTTGAAAAGGGGGTCAGCTCGGCAGCCTCGTTTTCACCTCAGATTTACCAAATCTAATTATGACGTCACATACAATCGGATTTATTTTCTTTCTTATTTAGCATGAATTAGGATTAGCCGCGAAATGAATATTCAGGAATGTATAGATATTCATTATCATAAAGATTATCAAATATACGATTTCGTGTTAATTTCTAGATGGTTCCTTCTTCAAACTACTTAAGTTCCGGGTGAACAAACAAGCGTTTAGATAACTTTTCACACAGGGAGAAATTGGTATTTTTATCGTAAACATACAATAATGTATCACAGTTTTGGCATGCACTGAAAAATACAAAGAAAATATAAATTGTATACGTGTCACATAAAAGTAGAGAGCGGGATTAAATTCCTATTTTATCAGAATGAACAAGATTTTTCTTTCATTATAAAAGATATCATACAGCAAATGCATTGTGAGTAAGTTTTTAAACTTGTTTTTCACTCTCCTTGGACTACTCAGCTAGCAGTTGCTCGAGTTGAAACAAGCAAACATGCACTTTCTCCTCAGAGAAACGTCACGACTTTTGGAGTAATAACAGTGAAAATTATGATCATATTTTTGCACAAGGTAAAGAGCATTCAGAATGATCGAAAAGAATTATACAGACTGTTTCATTACCAAACATTGACTTCTACAGGGATTACACACACACACACACACACACACACACACACACACACACACACACACACACACACACACACACACACACACACACACACACACACACACACACACGCGCACGCACACACACACACACGCACTAATAGATTAACTTGATTAGTAATTAATGCGAGAAATATTTAACAGAAACAGACAAATAGCTCTCCGGTGTCCACTGGAGAGCGATGGCGGAATGGACACAGTCGCTGCTTCCCACGAGGACGCCGGCGGTCGAATCCCTTCCGTGCCGAGTGGAGGAGCTTCCACGCAGGCGCCGTCGATCTCCTTTGTGTGTTTTTCGCCTGTTCTTCACAATCGCACGTAAATAGGTGTGTGCTTCTGTTTATTTCGGGTTTTTATTAGTCTCTCGTTCAAATGGAGCTGCGAGTCCTATCTCATGTCTCTGCCTTATTTGGAAGTTCCCAATCAGAGAGAAAATAATTCCGTTTCCTCCACTTTGCCTTTAATTTTTCTGCCTTATTATTACTTCATTAATACTTTCATTGTCATGATTATTTTGCTTGTTGCTGTTGTTCTTGTTTTTTTCTTGTTGCTTCTGCTGTTGTTATTGTCATTTTGTTATTATCATTATCATTGTTTTGTTATTATCATTATCATTATTATTTTTGCCATTAACTCTTTCGTTATTATTATTTTCGTTATTATAAGTATTGTTACAATTATCATCATTTTAATTATTATAAATGAATTTAATATTATTAGCATAATTTCATTACTTCATTATAGGCCTCATTCTATCACGATCATTAATGATTTACTTATTGAAATCATTATCATTAATATGATCAATGTTTGTCTTATGAATATGATCATACATTGTTATCGTTGTTACCTGTGCAATTATTATCATTGTTGCGATTATTTTCATCATCATCATCATCATCATCATCAGTGATCACCAAAATCTTACAAATTTCGAAATGATGGCAGAAAACATTTTTTTTATCATCAGTATTTTACGTTATTTTACGTTACTTTCAATCTTCTCGTGATATATTTTAGTGTCAGTGTTATTAGCAGTTATCATTATCACTGTAGTTACTGTTTTTATTATCAACAACACCTTTACTATGGTCCATATATTGCTGTTGTCATTTTTATTAACATTATCATTGTTGTTTATTGTTATTATCATCTCATTATCGTATCGTATCGTATCATTTTCATAATTAACACCATCAGCATAGCTTCTGCCACAATTCCTACTTTTCCCGTCTATTTATCAATTTAATTGTCTACTTACTTATCTATCTGCGTATGCAACTATCTACTTATCAGCTTATCTGTCTTGAATACGTTTCTTCTTTTTGCATTCCTTCTTCCTCTCCTTCCTCTAATCTTTTATCCGGCTTTCATATTTCCTCTTTTCTTCTTTTTCATTTATTTCCTCTTCTTGCTTAATTTTTTCTTTCTCTTGTGTGTATTTCTCCTTTTCTTCCGTTTTGCCTCATTATTTTCCATCATTAATACTTTTCATTGTCATGATTAATTTTACTCTTTCTGTCGTTGTTGTTCTTGCTATCTATCAGTATTATCGTTATTATTATTATTATTATTATTATTATTATTATCATTATTATTATTATTATTATTCATCATCATCATCATTATTATTATTATTATTACAATTACTATTATCATTATTATTTCTGCAATTATTATTACTATTATTATTGTTGCAATCATTATTGTTATTATAATTGGTTTAATAACTATCATAATTGCATTATTATTGTTCTTCTTATTATCATTTCTGATGTTATCAATATCATCATTGTTTTTGTTATCATTGCCATCATTATCCTTATCAACACTTATTACTATGAAAATTATGATAAATGTAACGATAACTGTTATTACTCTTATTGTTACTATTATCATGATTTGCATAAGAACCATTTTGTCGTTATTACCATTACAATTATTTTCATAATGTGCGGTTGTCGTTTGTATTCCGATTATTAATAATCTCATTATCAAAAGCAGCAACATTATCATGATCAATTATCAACATCTAAGTTAGTATTGTCACTATAGTGTTATTGCTATCTTTTATATCATTAACGGTATTTTTGTTAACAGAGATTTTTGTTTGATTAAGCTGTCATACATAGATATTTATAGCATGAAACGTTTTTATGTTTCAAGAAAACTGCAACTCCATAGGCGTTGCCATTTCGATAAACAAACAATTCCAGGAAATGTGAAAAATATCCCACTGTACAGTCAACGGTAACTAATACTATATAGAGAATATGAAAGATCGGTTTTAAAAATAGGTATTAATAAGCTTATTGGTTATTTATGTTTTACAAATCACACTCTAGGCTATGTTACAGCCTAGAGTTTTCGCCTCATTCATAAAAATACTATTTACTTTATGTTAACATCGAAGCTGTTGCGAAAGTGGAACCCAGTAACTGTACACAGTAACGTGTGTGTGTGTATATGTATATATTTATATATATATGTATTTGTGTGTGTGTGTGTGTGTGTGTGTGTGTGTGTGTGTGTATGTGTGTGTGTGTGTGTACATGATAACACACACACACACAAAATATATTATATATATATATATATAATACTATATATATTATATGTTATTATGATATATATGTAGTTTATATATGAATATGAATATATACATACATACATATAAAATTGTACATATAAATGTATATATATATAAACATATATGTTATATATATATACACATATGCATATGCATATATATGTATTTATTTATATCTATATATACATAAATATGTATACATATATACACACATACATATATATACCCATATAAATGTGTATATATATGTATATACGTATTTATATATGTATGTATGTATGTATATGTTTGTATACGCG
>NC_051388.1:25915623-25918123 GCF_015228065.2 Penaeus monodon | reverse complement strand
GATAATTTTGGTTATTATAATGATAATAATAATGATAATGATTATAGTGATAATGATAATAAAGAATTATAGTAATATTGAAAATAATGATGATGATGATAATAATGATAAAAGATATAGTAATAATGATGAAAGTAGTAATAGTAGCAGTAATAACATAAATGGTAATAGCAATGACTACAATGATAATAACAATAACCATAATAACGATAATAATGCGAATGATTACAACAACAACAACAATAAAAAGGATAATGATAATAATGGTAATAACATAACTACTACTACTACTAATGATAATAATAATAATGATAATGATGATGATAATGATAACAATGATAGAAATAACAATAATAATGATAATAATAATGATAAAAAAAAAAAAAAAAAAAAAAATAATAATAATGATAATAATAATAGTAATAATAATAATAATAATTATAATTATAACAATATAATAATAATAATGTTAATAATAATAATAATAAACAACATAATAATAAAAAAAAGCATAACAAAAATACAAAAAATAATAATCACAATAATAATATAATAATAATAATAATAATAATAATAATAATAATAATAATAATAATGATAATAATAATAATAATAATAATAATAATAATAATAATAAAATAATAATAATAATAATAATAATAATAATAATAATAATAATAATAATAATAATGATAATAATAATAATAATAATAATAATAATAATAATGATAATAATAATAATAATAATAATAATTAATAATAATAATAATTACAATAATAATAATGATAATAGTAATCATAATAACAATGATAATGATAATAATAACATAATAATTATAGCAATAATACTAGTGATACTACTACTACTAATAATAATAATATTAATAATAATAACAATTATAATGATAATACTAATAATATTAATGATAATAATGATGATGATGATGATAAAAAATAATAGTAATATTAACAAAAAATAATGATAATAATAATATGATAATGAAATGAAAATAACAATAGTAATAATAAAATCATAATGATGAAATATTAAAATAACAATCATGCTGCTACTAATAATAACAACGATATTATTTGGTACATCATCTTTTACCTGGTCTATATATTTACATTTGACTACATATGGAACTTTTCACGTGGTAGTTAAGATACATTCACAACAAACTCTGAATGAATAAAACTATAAAATTCTCTTGGTCTCATGAGAGGGCAAAGTTAGGACGCTAAACTTGTGGTGTGTAAAAAGAAAAAAAAAAAGTTGCTATCAGGAGAGATATATAGTTTTTTTTTTCTTTTCTTTTCTTTATTCTAATATTTCGATACTCTGGGAATGAGAGGAGGAAGGGAATGCATAATACTTATAAATATACATATTTTTGTGTGTGTTAGCAAGTACAGAATATGGAGAAAAATAATAAATTCAGAAAAATATCTTCCTAAAGAAAGAAAAAAACAAAAAACAAACACAGAAGAAAAATAATCATAAATGAAATAATAGTAATAAAACAACAATAATTTAAAAAATGAGGTTAGATAAGAAAAAAAAAAAATCTTTCCCACAACAACTAAAAATATCCTGCTCTTGAAATTCGGACCTTCGAGGGGAAAATATAAACAGAGCTTAATATCCTGTTACTATCTCCTTTTCGTTTACTTTGCGTGTGATTTGCATAAGCCGAAAACAAATACACATTTTCAGCCGCTGTAGGAACGAATGTTTCTAGGCTAACTCCACTCCCGTGATGGAAAGTAACATTAAGTGCATAATAGATGCTATTATTAAGTTAGGAGTTCACAAACCATGCCATTACAAGTTCTGAACATTAACTGAAATGTCTGGAATTGAATCATAAGAGGAATGGGAGAGGGCGAGGGGAAAGGGAAGAGAATGGCGAGGGAAAAGGCTAGAGAGAGAGAGAGAGAGAGAGAGAGAGAGATAGATAGATAGATAGATAGATAGAGAGAGAGAGAGAGAGAGAGAGAGATATAGAGAGAGAGAGAGAGAGAGAGAGAGAGAGAGAGAGAGAGAGAGAGAGGAGAGCGAGAGAAAAGTAAAGTAGAGGGTGAGGAGAAAGGGAAGAAAATGGCGAGGGAAAAGAAGAGAGAGAGAGAGAGCGAGAGGGGAAAGTGAGGGGAAGGGAAGATAATGGTAAGGGAAAAAGAGAGAGAGTGCAAAAGGGGAAAAGTAAAGGGGAGGGTGAGAGGGGAGGGAAGATGATGGTGAGGGAAGGGGAGAAAGAGAGCCGGAGCGAAAAGGGGAAAGTAAAGGAAATGGTGAGGGGAAAGGGAAGAGAGAGCGAAAGGGGAAAACTAAAAGAGAGGGTGAGAGAATAGAGAAGGGGGAGCGTTAAGGGCAAAGGGAAAAGAGAGAATGAGAGGGGAGCAGATAGAAAATGAAAGACAAGGGAAAATAAATGATTAAGGCACAGAGAAGATCTGAGAGAGAAGAGAGATGAGAGAGAGAGAGAGAGAGAGAGAGAGA
>NC_051388.1:25900623-25903123 GCF_015228065.2 Penaeus monodon | reverse complement strand
ATATATATGTATATATTTATACGTGTATATATCTATATCTATATCTATATCTATATCTAATCTATATATACATATATATATATCTCCTTTTAACGGTAGGTTCATGTTTGAGCCGCCGTGGTCACAGCATGATACTTAATTGTAGTTTTCATGTTGTGATGCTCTTGGAGTGAGTACGTGGTAGGGTCCCCAGTTCCTTTCCACGGAGAGTGCCGGTGTTACCTTTTTTTTTTTTTTTTTTTTTTTTTTTTTAGGTAATCATTCTCTCTATTTATCCGGGCTTGGAACCAGCACTGACTTGGGCTGGCTTGGCCACCCAGTGGCTAGGTAGGCAATCGAGGTGAAGTTCCTTGCCCAAGGAAACAACGCGCCGGCCGGTGACTCGAACCCTCGAACTCAGATTGCCGTCGTGACAGTCTTGAGTCCGATACTCTAACCATTCGCGGCCTTTATATATATATATATATATATATATATATATATATATATATATATATATATATATATATATATATATATATATATATATATATATATATACACATATACATATATATATATATATAATATATATATATATTTATATATATATATATATACATATATATATATATATATATATATATATATATATCTATGTGTATATATATATATATATATGTATATATATCTGTGTGTGTGTGTGTGTGTGTGTGTGTATGTGTGTGTGTGTGTGTGTGTGTGTGTGTGTGTGTGTGTGAGTGTGTGTGTGTGTGTGTGTGTGTGTGTGTGTGTGTGTGTGTGTGTATCTATCTGTCCATCTATCTATCTATCCATCTGTTTATATCTATCTATCTATCTATCTATCTATCTATCTATCTATGTATCTATCTATCTATCCATCCATCTATATATATATATATATCATTCACAATTTTAATTATGAGTATTCGTAGTGCAAGCCCCGTGCAAATCCATACTACAGTTTACAAGTTAATTAAGATTTAATGCATTCAACACCGACGGAGATAATCAGCGTTATTCTCAACGTTATTCTCAATAACGAACTATGCTCATAAATATGCATGAATCTAATAGCAACTTGTCTGATATCTGTATTGCTAGGTAGATAAAAATGATAGAAGCCTGAGGGTTATATAGAGGTCGATATATTGAGATATATGTAAACATACATACATACACTATATATATATATACATTCATACACGCATGATTACATACACGCATGCATGCATATTGCATTCATACAAACATAAATACGTATATGTATTTATCCATATATACATACATGCATATATATGCTTACATACACACATACATACATACAGACATACATACATGCAAACAGACATATACACATACACAAACATACATGCATATATATATACATAGGAGAGCGAGATAGAGAATAGGAAAGCGGGATAGAGATCTATACATGGATAGATACATAGTTAAATTCCAAAAAAGAAAGAAAGAAAAAAAGAAACACGTCTTCCTTCAGAGGTACCCCACAACCTACCCCCCTCTACCCCCTCCACCCCCTCTCCCAGTCTTTAGATCGCAAGCAGGAAAATTGGACAGCAGAAACGGGAGCGTCTCTCCCCCCTGGGCGTCAAGACTAGCCGAGGCTGCCATTGCACTGAACACGTTGAACAAAGCCTCTAATGAACGCACGGCAGCTCACCGGGAAAGGAGAGGAGGGGGCGGGGTCTTCCTGAATGGCAAATAAAAGCTGACATCTGTTCACGGGTGTTCAATGGCCGCGCGATACCGGGAGATAAGGGGGTGTTATCAGTGAGCGAGGTGTCGTCACGGGCTCTGTTCACCGTCGGTAGTACTTGCTTGTGAGGGGGGGAGGGGGGCGAGGGAGAAGGGTCAAGAACAGACGTTGGATTAATCCTTTATGTATTTGTGATTGTGGGATTTCGAACAAAAGGGGCATCACTTGGTTCTCTTTCTCTCTTATCTATCTTTCCTCCCTTAACTCATCTTTCATTCTATGCCTAACATTCCCTTCCTTCATCCCTCATTCTTTCGTTCTCTCTGTCTCTCTTTATGTTTCTGTCTGTCTTCCCTCCTTCTCTCTTCATTTTGATGTGATACAAAGAGCAGTTCTCATGATATGTGTGTCGCCTCTAAGATTAAATCACAACAACAGAAAAGTATTTCGTAACAAACCTCCGCACATTGTTATAAAAGCAGTTTCTAATTTCATTATCTAGATCTTTTATTCCTAATGCCTTTCATCTCTTGCTTACGTGCATCTCCTCCGCAAACGTCAATGTGTATTAATGTCTGTTTTATTATCTTGTTTTTATATATATATATTTTTTTTTCATTGAGAGTGTTTAAACAAAGAAACAAGTCAGGAGAAAAAAAAAAAAGTGAGAGAGAGAAAGATATTTTGAATGAACTGATATTAAATCTATAAAAAAGAGAGCTAAAGAACAGAGAAGAAAAGAAGAAGAAGAAAAAAAAAAACAGCATCCTCTACAACACG
>NC_051388.1:25865623-25868123 GCF_015228065.2 Penaeus monodon | reverse complement strand
TATGTCTATACACATCATGTTTATGACAATTACAGATTATTTTATTATTTTATTTTATCAACAAAATGCAAGTAGCGTAAACAAAAACAATCATATATATCATGTATGTTGTATTCATATATTTGTACGTTTATCTCAATACCAATAAGTATACAGTTACAGACTATTCTTAACAAAGTCCTAACAAAGTGCAAGTAAAAAGAAAAGAAAAAAAAGAAAAGAAAAAAAAAAGAAAAAAAAAAAAGAAAAAAGAAAAAAAAAAAAAAAGAAAAAAAAGAAAGAAAATAAGAAGAAGAAGAAAAAAAAAAAAAAAAAAAAAAAAAAAAAAATATATATATATATATATATCAGAAGAATAAACAAAAAAGTAGGAAAAAAGGACCCCTATTGTTATTATTACTATCATTGTCATTCTTATTATTATTGTTATTGTTGTTGTTATTATTATCATTATTATTACTACTACTGCTACAACAACAACAACTACTACTACTACTGCAACTATTATTATTATTATTATTATTATTATTATTATCATTATTATTATTATTATTATTATTACTATCATTATTATCATCATCATTTCCACCTGCTGTCTTAACAAAGTGGAAGTAGTGTAAATAAAAAATATCATAAAGGAATAATAGACAAAACGAAGAGAAGAGAGGACGAAAAGCGAGCATAGGCGTGAGTGAAGCGTAGCGAGGGAGAGTCGGGCCGCTTGCGTCATTGTTCTCGCCTTCCTCGCGGCGGATGGAGGCGGCCGAGACATGACAGCTACGTCTGTCATCCGCAGTTGACAGTCTTATGATGCTTGGCAGACACCGACACGCCAGCTGTTGTTCATTTGTTTTTTTTTTCTAACACTTTTTTGCCTTTTTTTCTTGAAGTTCGTGGCTAAAGGTTTAGTCGCGTGGGTTATTAAACACAGGTCTGTGGGAACCGTTTTGTTTTTAAAGCGTTTGCCATATTTTCTTTTTCCCCCCAAACCCATTTTCTTTTTCAATTTTAACTTTACCCATTTTCTTCGCTGCTTCTCCACCAATACCCTCTCTCATCCCGTTTTCTTTCCCACGCAAAACAACGCTCGTATCGCTCGAGACATAACGAACACCCCCCCCCCCCCAAAAAAAAAAAAAAAAAAAAAAAAAAAAAAAAAAAAAAAAAAAATCTGATTTACCTGACATTAACGACTCGGCGGAACACTCAGGGAACGGCCTCGTCTGTCGGTGTCTCTTTGTCTGTCTGTCATCTACCTCTGACGTCACTCTGACAGGTAGCAAGGTGGGTGGCACGCGAGAGAGAGCAGGGAGATATAAATGGTTGGTATTCATAAATTTATGTGTTATTTCTGTTGTTTTATTGTTGTTTGTGTTAGTGTTATTATCATTCTTAGCATTATTAGTACTATGATGATGATAATGATGATGATGATGATGATGATAATGATGATGATGATGATGATGATGATGATGATGATGATGATGATGATGATGATGATATCATGATGATAATAATATAATGATAATATTAATGAAATGATAATAATAATGATGATAATGATACTGACAATGAGAATACTACTACTACTACTACTACTAACGGTAATGATAACGGCAATTGGTCATTATTGCTTATTAAATCCACAGTGCCATTGATAATATCATTATTAATGTTACCATTATCACTTTTATGAAAGTCATTATTATCATGAGTTCAAAAAATCTTTTATATTACATTATAGATGGATATATATAAATGAAAAAAAAATATATTGTTCGCACATTTAATACATGGATTTGAAATATAAATTAAATCATAGTACATCCCATTTATCTCGTCAAAAGCCAATACATATTTCTCTCTGCACTGAACATATTATAACCTGGATACATGTTTGAACCTATCAACAACCAGGACAGCCACTGGTCTGGGTAACATTATCTCTTTCGAACTTAATCCTATCAAGTTTAGGGTATATCTTGACCGTCTCAGTGTGTGGTAGTCTAGCTCTGAACTACAGGCCAATAAATAAATTACTGACCACAAGATTTATGGCATGAGGTAAGAAACAAAACTAACCAGCGTGTATTTCAGTCAAAATGGCCCCCCTTCCGTGCATTTAAGTTCACTGATTCAGTGATCAAAACATGTCGGTCTTAAAGCGGACGAAATCCAATCGAAGTGTACCACGAAGTAATGTCATTATCATCTATCTGAACACAAGAGAACACACCATACACTTCCTTGGAGCAGAGGCAACCCACTACAGCACGAGAAGCACCAGTCAGCCAGCTAAAAATCCGAACGGTCTGTCACCAAGATAAAAAGCCTCTCCCCCATTGACCGACCTGGCTTGACCTTTTATACGGGTGGCTTCCCGCGCTTGGTGACGTTTTTACCCATAACCATTTAATTATCAAATAGTATATGGTGAGTTTAAAATCTGTCTGCGGTTGTTTTGTCAATAGTATGATGTTCTTCCTTTCTTTTTTTTCTT
>NC_051388.1:25858123-25860623 GCF_015228065.2 Penaeus monodon | reverse complement strand
ACTACAATGATGAAATAATAAATGATAATAATGATAATAATAATAAAATAGCTATTATTATAACGATAATAATAATAATAATAATAATAATAATAATAATAATAATAAATAATAATAATAATAGTAATAAGAGTATTAATAGTAATAATGGTAATAATAATAATAATAATAATAATAATGATAATGATAATAATGATAATAATAATCATGATAGTGATAACAATGATAATAATAACTATGATAATAATGATAATGATAATGATGTTAATAATGATAATGATGATGATGATGATGATGAGATAATAATATAATAATAATAATAATAATAATAATAATAAAATAATAATAATAATGATAATAATAAAGATAATAATAATGTTAGTGATAATAGTGTTAATGACATTGATGACGATGATGATAATGATAATGACGATGATGATGATAATACTACTGATAAAAGTAATGATAATGATGATAATGGAAGGAATAATAATAATAATAATGATAACAATAATAGTAATGACAATGATAATAATAATATTAATAATGATAAAAAAAAATAATAAAAAAATAATATTAATAATAATAACAACAACAACAACAACAACAACAACAGTAATAATAATAGTAATAATAATAATAATAATAATAATAATAATAATAATAATAATATTAATAACAATAATGATAATCACAATAGTAATAATGATTTAAAAAAGTATAATGATAACAATAATAATGATAATTATGATAATACTGATAATAATGATGATAATAATAATAATGACGATAATAATAATATTATCAATATTGATAATGATAATGACGATGATAATCTTGATAATGATAATGATAATATTGATAATGGTAATGATAATTATGATGTTAGTAAGGATAATGATAACAATAGTATAATAATAGTAGTACTTGTTGTTGTTGTAATAATAATAATAATAATAATAATAATAATAATGATAATAATAATAATAATAACAATAATAACAACAACAATAGTAATAATAACAATAGTAACGAATGATAATAATAAATAATGAATAATAATAATAATAATAATAATAATAACACTACTATTACTACTAGTGGTACTACTACTCCTAGTAGCAAATACAACAACAAAACAACATATGTTAATAATAGTGATAATAATAACAGTGGTAAAGATAATAGCAATAAAAATGACGATGATAGTGATAATGATGATGAGAGTAATAATGATTATGATAATAATAATGATAATGGTAATGATAAATAATGACAATATCAAGTAATAGTAATGATGATGATAATTGAAGAAGACGAATAATAATGAAGATAATAGTAGTAGTCATTAGAATGATGACCGATATCAGTGATGGCGATGCAATTGCTACTAATAAGATTCTGAGAAAAAAATTGATTGATGATATTGATCTTGTTCATAAATACCAATACCAAACACGATGATGGTTACTATGGTAAGAATGATAAGAATTACAATAGGGTACTTAAGATAATCTTGTGAAGATAATGCAAACAATTCATTAATTAGAAAAATATATAGCAGTAACAATACGTAATCATAATGGAAACAACGAAATCAACAAAGATACAAGTAAAAAAAAAAAGAAACAGAATGCCACTGAAGGCAAAACCTGCCCACCTCACCTATATTTATATTAATAAAGAGCACAGCCCAAATTTCTGGAAACTACCCATCTCTGAGAGCGAGTCTCCGGCTCAGCATCCCCTCGCCGGGAGATGAGATCCCTCAGCAGCCGTCCCGGAGATGAAGATGCTCGCAGCCTCATCGCATGACGGGCGCATAACGACATCCCCGCTGCGTCCGAATCCGTAATTACGTTTGATGGAAACACGACCCGAAGATACGATACGGACAATATCAACGAAGCCGCGTAAGAGCTTATTAAGGATTATTATAGGCATCATCCCGCAGCATCCGGCGAAGAGGGAGATGATCTGGCTCCTTCTCTCGTATTATCAGGCACGAAGTTGCTTTTTTGCAGTTGTGCCTTTTTTTCTGCGGCGAATATAATGTTCGCTTTTACGGCGTTTCGGATAAGGGAGAGGAAGCTTAACATATGATTACCAAAAAGAAGAAAAAGAAGAAGGAGAAGATGGTGAAAAAAGGTTTGATTTATTTGTTTTTTTATAAGGCGACTTTTTTTGTTGTTTTGTTTTTATCGGTCTGTTTATTTTGGTGTTGCTGATAATCGGGTCGATAACAGTGTTTGAACACACGAGCACTCGGGGTACAAATAAAAGCGGAATAGAAAGAACAGAAGGGAAGAGATCGGCGGACTGATACAATTCCGTTAAAAAAAAAAAAAAAAAAAAAAAAAAAAAAAAATATATATATATATATATATATATATATATATATATATATATATATATACATATATATTCATATATGTATATATATATATATATATATATATATTCATATATGTATATATGTATATCTATCTATCTATCTATC
>NC_051388.1:25843123-25848123 GCF_015228065.2 Penaeus monodon | reverse complement strand
ATTTTATTATCATTGTTATTATTATTATTATTATTATTGTTGTTCTTATTACTAGCAGTAGCAGTAGCAGTAGTATTGTTATAATTATTCATATTATTATTATTATTATTCTCCATCTCTTTGCTGTTGTTGTTGTTATTATTATTATCTTCATCATCATCATCATCATTATCACTGTTATTATCATTGTTATTATTATTATCATCATCATCATCATCTGTATTGCCATTACCATCCTTCCTTTCCTCCTCTCCTCCCACCCTCTCTCTCTATTTTATCCTCCCTGCCTCACTTCCCTCCTTTCTCCTTTCCTCCCACCCTCTCTCTCCTCCTCCTCGCTCCCTCTGTTCCATCCATTCCATCCGCTCCCCCAACTTCGCCCCCCCCCCTCCCTACGTTCCACCCCCCACCCTCCTTCCTATCTACCCATCTCTCCCTTCCTATCTCTCCCTCCCATTCATTCATTCACTTATCCTTATTTCCTCCCTTCTACCCTACCGATTCATCTTCCCTCCCTCCCTTCCACCAACCCTCCCTCATTCCCTCCCTCCCTCCCACCCACCCACCCTCCCTCCCTCATCCCCCCCCTCCCTCATCCACCCTCCCCCTCCCACCCACCCACCCTCCCCCTCCCATCCATCCACCCATTCCACCCTCTCTCTCTCGTTAGCATTTCTCTTCATAACCATCAAATTAATTCTTGTCCGTAAACTATTTTACAAAGTTGAAACTCCTCTCGAGACACAAGCGCCAGGAGCTCTCATATACATTCAAAACTTCCCTGACTCGTAACAGTGGCTTCGCATCAGTTTTTTTTTTTTTTTTTTATTATTAAAAAATTTTTTAAAATTTTTTTTTTTGTTTTTTTAATTTTTTTTTTAAAAATTTTTATTTAATTTTTTGGTTTTTTTTTAATTATCTTATTTTTTTTTTTTTTTTTTTTTTTTTTCCCCCCCCCGGGGAAAGGGGAAATTTTTTTTTTTTTTTCCCCCCTCTTTTTTTTTTTTTTTTTTCCCTTTTTTTTCCCCCCTTTTTTTTCCCCCCCCCTTTTTTTTTTCCCCCACCCCCCCCCTTTTCCCCCCCCCCTTTCCCCCCCCCCCCCCCCCCCCCCCCCCCCCCTTTTCCCTTCCCCCCCCCCCCCCCCCCCCCCTCCCCCCCCTCCCCCCCCCCACCCCCCCCCCCTTAACCCCCTTTAAAAAAACCCCCCCCCCCCCCCCCCCCCTTTTTCCCCCCCCCTTCCCCCCCCCCTTTTTTTTTTAAAAAAAAAATTTCCCGGAAAATTTTAAAAGGGGGCCCCCTTCCCCGGCAAAAAATAAAAAAAAACCCCAAATTTTTAAATGGGGGGGGGGGGGAAAAAAAAAGGAAAAAGGGGGGAAAAGGGGGGGGAGGAAGGAAAAGGGGGGGGGGGGGGGGAAAGGAAAAAAGGGAGGGGGGGGGGGGGGGGGGGTGGGGGGGGGGGGAAAAAGGGGGAAGGGGGGGGGGGGGGGGGGGGGAAAAGGAAGGAAAAAGGGGGGAGGGAAAAAAGGGGGGGGGGAAGGGGGAAGGGGGAAAGGGGGAAGGGGGGGAACCCCCCGGGGGGGGGGGGGGGGGGGGGGGGGGGGGGGGGGAAAAAAAAAAAAAAAAAAAAAAAGGGGGGGGGGGGGGGGGGGGGGGGGGGGGGGTTTTTTTTTTTGGGGGGGGGGGGGGGGGGGGGGGGTTTTTTTTTTTTTTTTTTTTTTTCCCCCCCCCCCCCCCCCCCCAAAAAAAAAAAAATTTTTTTTTTTTTAAAAAAAAAAAAAAAAAAAAAAATTTTTTTTTTTTAAAAAAAAAAAAATTTTTTTTTTTTTTTTTTTTTTTTTTTTTTTTTTTTTTTTTTCCCCCCTTTTTTTTTTTTTTTTTTTTTTTAAAAACCCCCCCCCGGGGGGGGGGGGGTTTTTTTTTTTTTTTTTTTTTTTAAAAGGGGGGGGGTTTTTGGGTTTTTTGGGGGTTTTTAAAAAGGGGGGGGTGGGGGGGGGGAAAAGAAAAAAAAAGGGGGGGGAAAAAAGGGAAAAAAAAAAAGGGAAAGGGTTTTTGAAAAAAAACCCCCAAAAAAACCACAAAAAAAAAAAAAAAAAAAAAAAAATAAAAAAGAATTTGGGGTGGGAGGTTGATTGCGCGGGCAGGGGGGGCCTGGGGTGGGGGAGGGGGTGAGGGGGGGGGAAAGGAGGAGGAAGAAGTGAGTGGGGGGAGGGGGGAGGGGGGGGGAGAGACCTTGCACGACACAGACTCATCTTAAGTGAATAACATGATGAGTCTCTGAGAGCAATTGCGTGTCAGGAAACTTAGAGATTGCATTAAAATTCATGATTGGCAAACCCCAAAAAGATCCCCGGGCCGGGGTGTCGCAAAAAAAAAAAAAAATTGTATATTCGTCTTTACCATTCCAGAATCTCGTGAATTTGCATGTATGTAGGAGAAAGAAATTTAGAGAAAGACAGATAGATAGATAGAAAGACAGAAAAATAGGTAGGTAGGTAGATACATAAGTCTGTAGGTAGGTATATGTGTATAGATAGATAGATAGATAGATAGATAGATAGATAGATAGATAGATAGATAGATAGATAGGTAGACAGATAGATATATAGAAGATAGATAGATACACGAGGGGATGTAGGTAAAGGGGGATGTTAATTTAAGAGAGATAGAAAAGTTTTGAAGAAAGATAGATAGATAGATAGACAGAAAGATAAAAAGATGGGAAGACAGGGGTAGTTTAATAATATAAAATAATATTAATATATAAAAATTTTATATATATAATTTTTATATATTAAAAGCCCAAATATATCCCTATATATATACCCTATATTTTATATAAATACTATATATATAATATATTTTAAAAAATATATAAAATTAAAATAAAATTTAAATATTTATACCTTTTTATTATATCTATATTTTATTATATATTAATATATGTATGGGAACCCCCTATAGTAAATTTTAAAATTTAAAATGGGAAAATTATATATTATCTTTATATTATATATATATATTTATATTTAAAATATATTAAAATATATATTAAAATCTAAAACATTTTATAATTTTTAATATTATTATATTTTTTTTTATTATTGATATTTTAAAATTTTTCCTTATTTCTTTTATTATCCCTCCCCCCCTTCCCCCCCCCGTTAAACCTAAAATATATAGAAAACCCCACAAAACAAATGGCTAAGTAAACAAACACACTGACAAATGGATAAGTAAACAAACACACGGACAAACATACTGAAAAAAAAGGATGCAGCCAAATGTCCAGACACAAAGACACACCAACCTCGAACCCAGTCAAGCAAACAACCAAAGCAAAAACAAGCAAACCCAAAAATGAAGTTATTTCTCTCTCAGCGTCATTCATACCAAAGTGAACATCTCGGTTTCAATAACCCACCCGGCCTTCAGCTGTCATCTACCTGTGATATGGTAATTAGACCCGTCGCGCCCACACCCGCCCTTCTCTCCCTCCCTCCTCCTCCCTCCCTGGCCTTCCTTAAGGAGCTCGATTAACATATCCTACCGAGGGCCAAGGATCCTAGTCCTATGGGAGTCCTGAAACGAAACTCTGTTTGTTCTCGTTTCTTGTTTGATTTTATTTTGGATTTTTATTTATTTCTTATTTATCTTATTTATTATTATTATTTTTTTATTTTATTTTATTTTTTTGGGGGGGGGATTTTTTATTGTGTGTGTGTTTGTTTTGTGTGTTATTGCTTTGGTGACTTGGAATTTTAGGTTTCAGTGTTCTTGTTTTTTTTCTCTCTCTCTCTTTTTCTTCCTCTCTCTCTCTCTCTCTCTCTCTCTCTCTCTCTCTCTCTTCTCTCTTCCTCTCTCTCCTCTCATCCTCTCTCTCCTTCTCTCTCTCTCTCTCTCTGCCTCTCTCTCTTTATCTCTCCCCCCCTCTCTCTCTCTCTCTCTTTCTTTTTTTTTTGGGGGGGGGATCCACGACAAGAAGGAAAACAATTAGGTAAAAAAGAGAGAGATAAAGAAAGAAAAAAATATATAAAATAAAAAAATAAAAACACTAATAATGATAATGATAATAATAATAAGAAAAGAAAAGGGATAAGAAGAGGAAAAAGATAAACAAGAGGAAGAGGAGAAGAAGCAGTAGCAGCAGCAGGAGGAAAAGAAGCGGAAAGGGGAGAGGAAGAAAAATGGAATAACGATGTAAAAGACATAGAAAGAGAAGGCAACGAAAGAAAAAAAAAACGAAACAAAACAAAGAAATCAATGAAAACCTAGCGTGTCTCTTCCGAAGCAGATAGAAACCCATCTCCATCGGTTTCCATGGCAACGGCAGGTAAACACCGCTCGAATCGGTACTGATGAAATTGTTAAGATTGGCACCGTGGCTTGACAGGTGCGGCCGCCCTCCTCCCAGCGGTGTAATTATCATAAGATTAAAGATGCTTTGACTTCTCTCTCTCTCTCTCTCTCTCTCTCTCTCTCTCTCGCTCTCTCTCTCTCTCTCTCTCTGTCTTCTTTCTCCTCTCTTTGCTCTCTTCTCTTCTGCTCATCTGTCTTGCTTCTCTTCATCTCTTCTGCTCTCTTCTCTCTTTATCTCTCTTCTACTCTTTTTCTCTCTACTCTCTCTTCTCTCTTTCTCTCTCTCTTTCTCTCTCTTCTCTCTCTCTTCTCTGCTCTCTAAGACTCTCTCTCCTTTTGACTAAATTCAGTCTCTCTCTTCTACTCCTCTCCATCTCTCTACTCTCTCTGCTTCTCTTTTCTCTCTCTCATACATCAATCTACATCAATTTCATCCTCTCTCTCTCCTTCTCCTCTCTATCCTCCTCTCTTCTCTCTCCTCTCTCAGTGGGATGCTGGATTTCATGTCTCCTAAGTGGCTTTCCTCTTTTCCGTGTCCTTCTTGCTTTGCTACTCTTCTCCTCTTCTTGTTGCTGGTTTGTCTTCTCTTCATGTCTTCTCTTTCTTCTTTTTCTTTTTCTCCTCTCTTGTGTTGATTGTTTGTC
>NC_051388.1:25815623-25825623 GCF_015228065.2 Penaeus monodon | reverse complement strand
ATAGATATACACATTATATTATATATATATATATATTATATATAAATATATATATATTATATATATATATATAATTATATATAATATATATATATATATATATATCACACACACACATATATAAATATACGGCCACCATCAGGCGATGTCGACTTTGACATTATTGTGTGCTTATACATGTGTGTGTATGTGTGTGTGCGTGTGTGTGTGTGTGTGTTGTGTGTGTGTGGTGTTGTGTGTGTGGTGGGTGTGTGTGTGTGTGTGTGTGTGTGGGGTGTGTGTTGTGTGTACATACACGTGTATGGGGTGTGGCAGTCTGGTTGTGTGTGCTTGTATATATGTATTTAAGTTTGCATGTATTGTGAATATGCACCTTGGCCCATCGCCCTAGGATTTACACATGGAGCATATTCCTTACAAGATAACTTACAAGACCCAATGCACAGCAACTGATATGAATCAAAGACGCAAGCAACAGACGCATTCACACACGCACGCAACGAAAAGTCCAGGATAGGATCGCGTTTACAGTAGGCAGCTTCCCGGTCGGAGCTTATGTATGCGAGCCCGGGTAGAGTACGTGGGTAAATCATGCACTCGCGCAAAAAAAAGGGGAGAGAGAGAGAGAGAGAGAGAGAGAAATAGAATCAGGGCAGACAACAAACAAACAGAGGAAATGCATAGCCTCTGTGCTCGCAACGACACTTTTTTTTTCAAGCACGGATCAATCGATGTGAATAATTTAAATTAAGGTTCGGTGAACAAGCATGCAGATCAAAAATGTGCGCTTGGAGAGGCAAGATCCGCAGTGGTAAATAAACATGGGAAAAATGCAAATCGCTTACAAAAAAAGAAGAAAAAACAGAGAGAGAGAGAAAAAAAATCACTCAGTAAGCTTACAAATAAGAAAAAAAAAAGCTCAAGCACAAAAGCAAGAGGAGGCGCCCCCCCTCCCCCCCTGCCCGGAGGGGACGTCGGCACAAGAGCCTTTTGATCGACAACGCAACACGTAAATACTAGACATCGCTGACGGGACCCGATCATGGTCTTGACGCCAGTGGTTCTTTCTACCATTATTATTTTCTTTTTTTTTCTGAATCTCTGACGTTGAACGAGAATCAACTCTTCTTCCCCTCTGGAAGTTAATTGTGGATTATCAGTGTCAAAGATAATTTTTTTCTCCATAAAAAAAAAAAAAAAAAAAAAAAAAAAAAAAAAAAAAATATAAAATATATATATATATATATATATATATATATATATATATATATATATATATATATATATATGTGTGTGTGTGTGTGTGTATGTGTGTGTGCAAATATATATATATTTTTAAAATCTTCAGTTACACACTTTCTTTTTAATATATTTGGAAGGAAGTATTTGTATCCTTGGTGTCGGTATTATCATAAAAAAAGTGTCTTGCATCTCTCTCTTCTTTTCCTCTTATTTTTTACTTTTCTTCAATTTTCTTGAATATGTAATGAACTATAACATGTAAAAAAGAAAACAAAGAAGAAAACTTTCTTATCGAACCCAAAAACCTAGTTCCTTGAGAAAATGCGTCGGCTGAAGAGCGTGAGAGAAAATAGGCTTTTATCTGTCCATTTTTGTCTCGGGAAAATCAATCATACGAAAAGCGAATTGCAAATAAAAAAAGACGAAAAAAGTGAAAAAGAAGAAAGAATAAAAATGATAAGCAGACATAAAGCAGAATATAAAAGGGAAAAAGAAGAAAATAGTGAGAATTGAAAATGAAACGTGATAAATGAAAATGTAGATATGAAAATAATGACAAGTAAAAATGAAAATGAAGATGTAAAGATAATGGCCAATGAAATAAAAAAAAAAGGCAAAGGACAAATAAAAATGAAGATGCTAAGATAATGGCCAATTAAATGAAAATGACAAATGAAAATTATGTAAAGATAATGACCAATGAAATGAAAATGGCAAATGGCAAATGAAGATGTAAAGATAATGACCAATTGACAAACGAAAAAATATATAGAGACAAGCGAACGAGAACACATAGGAGAGAACAAAATTAGCATGCAAAGAGAGGGAAAAAATATATATAGACAAGCGAACGAGAACACATAGGAGAGAACAAAATTAGCATGCAAAGAGAGGGAAAAAATACGGACCACAAGAGAGACTCAAATTCCCAAAAGGAAAGGGATGATGAAGAATAGAAAAGAAGAGCAAATAAGGGACATAAGATAAGATGAGACAAGCAGGGCAAACCGATAACGCGAAAGAAAGATAAAAGTAAAGAAGCTGATAAGAAGTTAATGATGTAAATGACGGTACTAATATAGAAAAAAGAAAAAAATAAATAAATCAGAGATGAATAAAAAAGGTGATGAGAATATAAAGAAGAAAAAATCGGATTGAAGGAAAGAAGAAGAAAATGGCAAAACAGATTTTAAAAAAGAAAAAGAGGAATATACATAAAACCCGGATGATAAAAATAATACGATAAGTAAATAGAAGAGAAAGAAAACCAGATAACGAAAAAAAAACCGGCAAATGAATAAAAAAAAGGAGAAGAAAAAGCACGATAACATAGAGGGAGAAGAAGTAGATAAGACAATAAAGAAATCAGTAAGATAACGAAATGAAAAAGGAAATACAAAACGCGGGAAAACAAGAAAACCAAAAATAGATACAAAGAGGCTTAAAAAAAAAAAGATATATATGAATATGAAAGAAAAAAGAAAGAGAGAAAAAAAAAGAACAGAGAACGAAAACGAAGAAAATCAAAACAAAGCTGATGATAGCAAACAAAGAACACCAAATAACACCACACATGAAAAGGCGTTCTTACAGAACTTTTATACTAGATTTTCGCCTTTGAACATAATGAACAGAACGATCATGTTCTCCACTTGATAAGAAGAACACTCTCGACGAGTCTATGTTCTCCTCTTCAGCTGCAATGAGCATATATATTATTTTGTGATGGGGGGGGGTGAGATTTGGAAAAACACGAATTATTTCGATTGTTCACGGATATGGTGGTGATGATTGTGCTGAAGATAGTGATGATAGGGATGATGATAATGAACAGTGGCAACAGTGTTAATGATACTGGTGAAGAGGATGATTGTAACAAGAAGGTGATAATGGTTATGATAATGATAATGGTAATAATGAAAATAATGACAACAATGATAATAGTGAAAATGAAAATAATGACAATATTGATAATGATAATGATAACAATAATAGCGACAACAGCAACGACAACAACAATAATGATAACAATAATGATAATAATAACAACAATAATAATAATAATAATAATAATAATAATAATAATAATAATAATAATAATAATAATAATAATAATAATAATAATAATAATAAATAATAATAATGATAATTATGAGAACGATAGTAATTAGATTTTATTGATAATATTAACGGCAATAATACCAGAATAGCAATGATCTCATTATCATAGCAGTTACGATCCTAATGACCATAAGCAGCGGCAAGTTGGACAGCCAAGGTACCGGCAGATCGAGTTTGCCATGGACCTGCACCGTTTGCCTGCATTACTTTGGTTGCCATGGAGACCTCTCTCATGCGACGTGTGGCCTGTGTGAAGAAGGTGGAAGGCATTTCCTCGTGTGCGATTATGCGTTTATGTGCAAATAAACAGGGTGGAGGAATGCGCTACTAAAAGGAATGTTTACCCGTGCGTCAGGCGATTCTCTTTGTGTGGTTTGTGTGCGTGCGGGTCTTTGGGTATTTGTTGATCTGCTTATTCATATACATGTTCGCGGACGGATCATTTGGCACTGGTTTGTTAGCGTTCTTTTAGGAATAAAGAAAATATAAAAAGGTAAAGATAAGATATAATATATTATTGGCTTTTACTGACTGGTTTTGGGTCGGACGCGTCAAAGCTCGAGACAGAAGAGTATTATAGAGAGGCGATAGGGGTTAATTTATTTCGTCTATAATATTCTTTTGAGCTACTCTCCCTTATGACTTACATGTTTAATAAGAAGGATCATTATAAGATAACATACAAACATAAAAGCCTATGTGCACATGTAAACAAATATATATGTACATATTGTTATACGGACAGGTATAAAAAATATTCGAATTGTTTGCAAAACATTGAAATGCTCCCCAAGGCTTTCGCAGTTTTTCAGTGTCATATTCAGGATTAATGGTTGGCGTTATATCTAGAAGGGATATACTTTTGTGTTCGCTGTATCGCGTTTGGTATGAGAAGTGGAATAAACATGGTTATAATCAGTTTAAACAATAATTTATTTGTTTATTACGAACATATACTTAACCTGGAAGTCCCACGATTCACAGCCTCACCTAATCCAGAAAGTTCACACAACCAAATAACCTACATTTACACGAAGTACGTCCACACACATGTACACACACACGCGCCATCACCCTCACGCGTTCACACGAGGTACACAAGTAAGCATCACAGTACGAAAAAAAAGAAAGAAAGAAAGAAAGAAAAAAAAGCAAAAAAAAAAAAAAAAAAAAAAAAAAACTCGTAATCAGGGCTCAATTACTGAAGCAGAAGCAATGTGAGTTAATTACAGAAAATTGCACCCTGTCCGACCAACTTACAGCACAGATAATGCGATTAACTACAGGGCGAACTTTATTGCGAAGTCGCACTACTGCAGGTAAAGATCGGGTTCGTTGTGCGTTCTTCATCACGTCGTCCATTTCGTGGTCTGCGTCGTCGGCCGTGTGGTTTAGGGTCCGAAAGATGATGGGGGAAGAAGGGGAGGGGGGCGGGGGATCGGAGAGGGGGGGTACGCGTCTATTTTCAAGAGATGAAGGGGAGAGATGGGCGCCCATTTCCGAAAGGTGACGGAGAGATCAAAGATAAATTTGATGGCGTGAATTTCGGTGATGAATGCGAACTTTTTTAAACTTGATTAGGGATAGATTGCTGTAAGGGAGATAATGGGTATCATTTTTTGTATGGATATTTGCAGCTTAATCCTGTCCGGATTTTGATGACTTGGGAAAGGAGACAAAAAATCTCCACATATCAAGTTCACAAAGGTGAAAAAAGTATATATATATATATCTATATCTATCTATGTATGTATGTATGTATGTATGTATGTATCTATCTATCTATCTATCTATCTATCTATCTATCTATCTATCTATCTATCTATCTATCTATCTATATATATATATATATATATATATATATATATTGTGTGTGTGTGTGTGTGTGTGTGTGTGTGTGTGTGTGTGTGTGTGAGAGAGAGAGAGAGAGAGAGAGAGAAGGGAAAGAGGAGACAGAAGAAAACAAGGATAAAAAAACGAGATAGTGCAAGAGAGAAAATAAGAAAAACAAAACAAAAACCAAAACAAAGATAAACAGAAATAGAGAGCTAATTACAGAGAAACAAACACACAGACAGAAAGAAACAGAAAAAAAAACAGAAGGATACTGAGACAGAGAAAGACTCAACCTCCCTGAAAACACACTTGGCTTCAAGAAAGAACCTCAGATGCCGTCTTACACAGTGACACGTAATATCAAGTCACGAGAGCAAAGGCAGGTTCTCAAGTCTTATGATAAAGGAGTAAAAATAAGAAGATGAAGTGAGGCGGCGGTGTGAAGGAGATAGATGATGGAAATGAGAGAGAGAGAGATAAAAAAATGAATAAGTGACAAAGAAAGATGGAACATTGAAATTACAACTAGTGAATGAGACAAAGTGGAGTAATTCATGATGGAGTGATAGAAGAGAATAATTATGATGGAATAAAATGGAGTGAACTGATACTAAGCCAGCGAATGGGGAGGAGGGGGGAGCGGAGTATGAGGGAGGAGGAAAAGGGGGTTAGTACGAAGGAAGCGGAAGGGGAGGGGAAGGGGAGGGGGGGGGGGAGAGGATCATGGAGCAAGTGTAGTGATCTCACAAAAGCTAATTTTACATTTTCATGATATTACCTAGCTTAATCTGGCTTAACCATGGTAAATAATTATTTAAACGCCGTTCATTACTCAGGTGTAATTACGATACTTGAAGCTCCAATTTCGCGAGGCTAAACGGGGCAAATTGAACACTATTACACACTAAGGAAAAGGGGGGGGGGGCAAACTGAGGTTGGGGGGGGGGGTAGGGAGTTTAATCGATGCGTTATCTGCAGTGATAAGAAAGGTTTACGTTCTTACCTTGTGCTGTACAACGCAAGCGGGTGGGTGGGGGTGGGGGGGCTGAGGGGGAGGAGGAAAAGGGGCAGATGGGGAGGGGGAAAGGGAGGGAGGTGAGAAAGAGATGGAAGAATGAAGTGGAGAGGGAAAGGGAATAGGAAAAAAGGGGAAGAGGAGAGGAAGGATAAGAGAATAGCGGAGGAAAAGGAGGGTAAGAAGAAAATAAGGGGAGACGAAGAGAGGAAGAAAGAAGAGCAGAGGAATGATAGTACGAGATAAATAAGAAAAAATGGAAGAAAAAGGGAAAGAGACGTGAACAAGTAGAAAAGAGACGAGAAGAGGATGTTTTTAACGAAGAATATACAGACGACAACGGAATAAAAATCCCACCAAAAGAAAAAAACGAAAACAAAAAACATAAACACAAAAGCATAAAAACTGCAACGATCAACAAAGACGTGATCTATAGTATTTCTGAAGCGCCGGAAACAAGGGGGGAGGGGGGGGTATGGATTCTTTGAGAGCAGCTCGGTTTAAGGGAAATATATGGAACCCCGGAGACCTGTGAAACCTAGGCTCCGGGAAGCTCATGATTATGTGTAGTAATTCTGTAAATAAGAGGGGTCTTCGGGGGGTTATTACTCGTTCTCTCTCTCTCTTTCTTTCTCTTTCTCTTTCTTTCTCTCTCTTTCTCTTTCTCTTTCTCTTTCTCTTTCTCTTTCTCTTTCTCTCTCTCTCTCTCTCTCTCTCTCCTCTCTCTCTCTCTCTCTCTCTCTCTCTCTCTCTCTCTCTCTCTCTCTCTCTCTCTCTCTCTCTCTCTCTCTCTCTCTCTCTCTCTCTCTCTCTCTCTCCCTCCTTTTCTTGCTCTCTTTCGTTTTCCTTTTCGTTCTCTGTCTCTACCTCTCTCTATCTATAAATCTATTGGTTCATATGTATATCTCTTCACATACTTATCTATTTATCTATTTATATAGCAATCCATCTGTCTATCTACGTCTATCTCTCTGTCTCTATATTTCTTCCTTTCTCTTGAGCCCTGTTCCACCTTTCTCATTCCTCTTTTTCCGTTATGTCTCTTTCATTTTTTTTTCACTTCTCCCTTTCTTTCTCTCCGTCTTGCCTTCTCTATCCCCGCTCCCTTTTTGGATATCTCTGCCCTTACTGAATATATTTTTAAATCGAATTATTGTTTTTTATCATTAGTATTCATCATCATCTTCATCCTCATTATGTTAGCATTATTATTATTGCCACTATCTCTGTCCACCCACTTCGTTTGGTTTCTCTGCTATATATTTTTTTTTTTTGCTTAAGTGTGTAGTCGGCTTACTATGAATAAAAATATACAATGTACCCTCAGCCTATAACCTTTAGACTTCTCAACCAATTTTATGTGTTATAATCGTTTTCGAAACTATCAGAACATCCTAAGTATGGCACAAGAGGCTTACAAGTTATTATAGCAATTAGGGATAAGAATTCACATGGAGTATCATTAGAATATTCGTGTAATACCACATCTATTCTGACATTCTCATTCAGGTATCTAAAAATTCAAAGATCAGTATGCTTCCTTCAACCCTATGGTCGATTCAGTCAACGTAAAGCCCATAGTCCTCATCAACTACATTACATTTAGTTGGTCAGACCACCGAATATCTGTATACTATCTTTTATCCACAGGTTGCATTTCTGGAGACCAGGCCAACCTCACGTCTTTACTGTATCTTGTTCAAGGTACCCACTTCCTTTAATCATATCTATTACTTTGCTGTGCAACATATTCAGATAACCCGTCGAATGGTATTGACGACTGAATATCACTGACTTTTATCATAAACATTGGTCTTGCCTCCGATATGATAGGTGACATGAGAGGTCTTACCAGCTAGACAGGACGTCAACGTAAGTGAAGCATTACGGGTCTTCAGGCAGGTATAGTTCTGTTTGCCTGATGGTCCTCTTAACTACAATGGAATTTGAACCAATTTGGGTAGATACCTAAATATTTCCCTCCTAGCTCCTTTGTAGGACAAGTTCAGTATGTATCAAACACTGCAATATACGGGCATATTAATACTGCAGACCAAGATACAACTTTATTATTCAGTAACACTGTGTGTGAGACACTACTAACGCCCTTAACGTCAACTCCCAGAGAATCTAACTGAAATGATAATTTGCACCATGGTATTCCACGACCTAGATTCATGCAGTTACATAGAATTAACAGAATTTATGGATATCAGTACATATGCGTCTCTTTGTCTTAAAATCATTTGACGATCTAACTGAGATGTGTCGAGGCATTTATTTTTCGTCTTATAGCATGACCTCCATTAAATATCACGGTGCTGCAGCATGAAACACCTTACCAACTACGCTTTGCAATCAAACGCCCATGAAGAGTTTCAAGTGATAAAAGTCTACTCTTAAGTCATCAGCTGTCCCTGTTTTGACACACTATACACATATTTTGTATTTATCTTGTATTGTACTTTTGCCTAGGGTTTGGCAATTGCTACAAAGTACTATTGTATATTATGATAATCTAAGGATTCACTTAGTATTTATCTTAATGTATGGA
Source organism: Penaeus monodon (assembly GCF_015228065.2). NCBI lineage: Eukaryota > Metazoa > Arthropoda > Malacostraca > Decapoda > Penaeidae > Penaeus > Penaeus monodon. The sequence continues at coordinate 25,816,855 of NC_051388.1, read as the reverse complement.
TTCCAAACCGTTTACAATGATATGAATATCTATATGTAGCAATATACTGAATATTTTAGTTATTCATCCTTTATCAATTATACAAACACACACACACACACACACACACACACACACACACACACACACACACACACACACACACACACACACACACACACACATATATAATATATATATATATATATATATATATATATATATATATATATTATATTCAATTATATATCAGAAGTTACAGATTCCATTTAGGAAGCGGAGGCTTATTAAGAACTTAAAGACTAGCGTTACAACGATCATCCTCATGTGGTAGAACACAAACTAAAACGTTGTTTTGCAGACCATTAAATCAATGAAACCCAAACCAGACTGTTCGGGCGTACAGACACTCATCCTCAGTTACAATAAAAAAAATTGTTAGTGATAAAATAAAAAGGTAAAGTTATATATGCCAAATATCACATAAATAGGACAGATAACCAATTATAGTTAGATAATTGACATTTTAAGCCATTACTATACAAAGTTTTCAAAACTACATCAAACAAAGAGTCTCACTGTGAGGAATTATTAAATAGTCTATAGAGATTAGAATGGATATATATATATATATATATATATATATATATATATATATATATATATATATATATATATACACAATTTTTTTAAGACTTTCTAGTGAAAGCTCATTTTTAACTGAGTAAAGAATGAGGGTTTAAAGAGCTCTGCAAATAAACTTTTTCAGATCAGAATCCAGCTATCTGTCTTTCCCTGCGCGGATTTCATACATTGGCAATAACATGTAAGTTAATAATTGTGCTCATGAAGATCACAAAAACTACTTTCCACAAGAGTGGATGGGATTATAAGAGTCTATAGAGATTAGAAGGATATATATATATATATAATAATAATATTGAAGATATATTATATATATAATATATATAGACAAATTTTTTTAAGACTTCTAGTGAAAGTCATTTAACTGGAGTAAAGAATGAGGGTTTAAAGAGCTCGCAAAAAATTTCAGATCGGGAATCAGCTATCGTCTATCGGCGGATTTCATACATTGGGCAAAAGATGCTGGCAACGTTAATTACTTGTGCATCATGAAAGATCACCAGAATAACCTCCAAGTCATTGTCCACAGAGAGTGAGAGTGGGAGTGTATGAGAGAGAGAGAGAGAGAGAGAGAGAGAAGAAAGAGAGAGAGAGAGAGAGAGAGAGAG
>NC_051388.1:25803123-25810623 GCF_015228065.2 Penaeus monodon | reverse complement strand
TATATATGTTTTATAGCAATAATAGTATATATCATATATAACTCTCTCTCTCTCTCTCCTCCTCTCTACTCTCCGCTTCCTTTATATATATAGTAGATATCTAATATAGCTATATATATATATATATACACACACACATACTCACACACGCACACACAACACAACACACACACACACACACCCACACCACACACACACACCACACACACATGCACACACACACACACACACACACACACACACACACAACACACACACACACACACCACACCACACAATATATAATATAATATATATATACAATATAACTATAACATATACACTTATATATACAAATATATATATAAACTATATATATGATATATATATATATATATATTATATATATATATATATATATATATATATATATATTATATATAATATATATATATATATTTATGGTGGGTGCTTCACGTGCATGTTGATTAGGGGGCCAGATGGTGGTGGTAGCCTAGTAGATAGATAGTAGATAGTGTTAAGTGCTTGCATGTCTTCTCGCTTGCAGCTTCCACCCCTGGCTAGCTCAGTGCGAAAAAGGGAGCAGCTTTTGCATAAGTCTCCCCTGCCAGGTCACAGCCTCTCCATCATCAAGACTTCTGCAGTGCCTCCTCGTGGCCACCCATGGGTAACTGGGCACCTTGTGGTCCCAGGCTAAATCTGTGGGGGATCTCGGAGCAGCAGGAGGCCCCGGAGGTATGGAGCTATGGCCCACCGGCGTGTGGACACGCCCTGGCTCCGTACCAACTCCTGCCTCCTAACCTCCCTGGGGTAATGGGCGGCTCGGGGAAGGTGGGCCTTGCCAGTCCGCCTCCCCCCAGAAAGACCCACTGGCAACGTCAAGGATAAATGGAAATGCTGGGGGGAGGGGTGTTGTCCCTTCCACCCAGCAAGTAAGGTAGGATGTCGGTCCCGCTGGGAGGGCATTTGTCGGGGTGCAGGATTGGAACGAGAGTTACTCCTCCCGCCTGCGCCCCGGCAGGTGCCATCCCACTATGAAGCTTGTGGGGCAAAGCCCTTGGGAACCCCACAGGCGGATGGGCGGTCCCACAGCCTGCCGACCCCCTTTAGTTGAGCTGTGTCGGCAGGGGCGGCAGAGGTGGCGTGCACCTGGAGTGACCACCTGAGGCTTAATCTCAGGCGTGCTTTCCAGGTAGGCGCTTGGAACATCTGGTCCTTGCGGCAGGATGGGGAATTAAAGTGACTGGGAGTTGAAGTGGCTGCCCTCTCAGAGGTGAGAAGACCTGGTAGCAGCACGATCAGTGTGGGTGGTTACACCTACTACTGGTCGGGCCGCAGCGATGGTCACCACCTCCAGGGTGTAGCTTTAGCCATCTCCAGCCGACTTCAGCCCTCAGTAGTTGAGGTCACACCGGTTGATGAGCGTATTATGGCATTGGGACTGAAGCATACTTTTGGCTTCATGTCTCTTATTGCTGTATACGCTCCTACCGATGTATATAAAATTGATGTGAAAGAGGCGTTCTATGCCAAACTCGCATCTGTGGCAGACGATTGCCCCCGGCGAGATATTCGCATTGTTCTGGGTGACTTCAATGCAGTATCCGACTGTGACCGAGCTGGCTACGAGATTTCTGTCGGCCCCCATGGCTCGGGAGCTGATCTCAGCAGCGAGAATAGCCTCCTTCTCCGGGACTTTGCTAGGTCCCAGAAAATGAGGATTTCTGGCTCCTGGTACCAGCGCTCCAACCCAGTGGCCAAGGAGATCAACCACATTCTTGTTAGCACGCAATGGAGGATCCTCCAGAACTGCAGGGTTTACCGGAGTGCCGAGTTCTGTGGCACCGACCATAGGCTGGTTATGGCTACCCTGTGGGTCCACTTCAAAACTCTCCGTCCCTCCAGTGGCCACCCTAAGGTGTTTCACCTGGACAGACTAAGGGAGGAGGAGTGTGCCCGTGGCAGTCTCTGACTGATTCACAGAACTCAACAACCTGATGGACCCAGTTGCTCTGTGGGAGCTCTTCAAGCGCATAACACTCGAAGCAGCTCAGGAGTCCATTGGCGTACACCTGAGGGCAAGGCAGAATTCCATCTCCCTGGAGACTTTAGAGGCCACTGAAGTGTGTCACAAGGCTTGGCTGAATGGGAATCAAGTCTTGCGTCGTTCCATGGTGCATAGGGCTCGGACACTGCTGAGAAGGGACAAGGAACAGTTCATCAGGAATCTTGCTGAGGAGGTCGAAGGCCATTTCTTGGTAAATGACCTGCGCCCTGCCTACCAAGCCATGAGAAAACTGATGCCTGTAGTCCGATCAGCGGATGGACGGATCATCTCAGATCATATTGGGGTTTGTGAACGTTGGGCTGAGTATTTTGAACAGTTGTACCAGGCAGACCCTCCAACAGTTAACTTGGATGCAAGCAATGTCTCAGTGACTGTGCCGGACCCACCCATCAGCGAGGAACCTCCTACCCTAACAGAGGTTAGGTTGGCGATTTCCAAGCTGAAGAGTGGGAAAGCTGCAGGATGTGATATCCCTGCTGAACTGCTAAAGGATGGGGGTGAACCTATGGCTTGGGGCCTGAATACAGTCCTGACTGCCATCTGGCAGTCTGGTACCATTCCCCCTAACCTGCTGAGGGGCGTGGTCATCCCTCTCTGGAAGGGGAAAGGGGATCGTTGGGATTGTAGCAACTACCGTGGCATTACACTGCTCAGCATACCAGGCAAGGTTCTCACCCACATTCTTCTGAAACGGATCCGCAACCACCTACTGAGGCATCAGAGACCGGAGCAGTCTGGATTTACTCCTGGCAAGTCCACGATAGACGGTATACTAGCACTTCGAGTAATTGTGGAACGCCGTCGTGAGTTTGGTCGTGGGTTGCTTGCAACCTACATCGACCTCAAGAAGGCATTTGACTCGGTGCATCGGGAATCTCTATGAGAGGGAATTCCGGGGAATTCCGACACAGATTACTGGCCTGATAGCAAGCCTCTATACTGGTAATGAAAGTGCTGTAAAGTGTGGTGGGGGTATGTCGAACTTCTTCCCTGTTAATTCAGGGGTGAGGCAAGGCTGTGTCCTTGCACCAACACTTTTTAACACCTGTATGGACTGGATAATGGGCAGAGCTTCTAGCCAAAATCAGTGTAGAGCAACACTAGGCAATATTAAGGTCTCAGACCTTGACTTTGCCGACGATGTTGCCATCCTATCTGAATCCTTGGAGTCACTTGTGGCGGCTCTTGATGCATTTAGCAATGAGGCGAAGCCCCTAGGCCTAGAGGTATATGTGTATATATATATATATATATATATATATATATATATATATATATATATATATATAATACATACATATATATACATTATATATATATATATATATATATATATATATATATATATATATATATATAAATAATGAGAATGATTACCTAAAAGGTAACACCGGCACTGAGGACCCTACCACGTACTCACTCCAAGAGCATCACAACGTGAAAAACGACAATTAAGTATCATGCTGTGACCACGGCGGCTCAGACATGAACCTCCCGTTAAAAAAAAATAAGATGTATATTTGTATGTTGTATTTATTTTAGTATTTTTAAATTTATAAAATTTATATATTATTATTTAAAAAAATTTTTTTTTAAAAAATATATTTTATTTAAATATATTTTCCTATATATGCATATATGATATAATATTTGTGCACACACCCACACAAAAACCACAACACACACCAACACACACATTATATATTTTATTATATATATTATTTATAATCTAATAATTTATAAAATATATAAAATTTTATATAAAAATATATTATAATATAAATAATTATTTTTTAAAAAAACAAACCCCAACAACCACACACCCCCCACCCCCAAAACACCACAACACACACACACACAACACACACACAACCACCCCCACACAAAACCCCCACACACACACACCCACACACACACCCCACACCCCACACCCGCCCCGGCCGCCGCCCAGCACCAGCACCCCCACACACACCACACACACACAACACACACCACAAAACACTCACACCACACAACACACACACCACACCACACACACACACACACACCCACACACCACAAAATATTATATATATATATTATATTTATATATATATTATATTATATAAAAATTTATGTATAAAAAACCACACCACACACACAACACACAAAACCCCACATAATATATTATATATATAATATATAATATATATATATAATATAAAAATATAATATATATACCACTGTAAATGTCTTACCACCCACACACAAATATTTATGTAGTTTTTGTATTTATAAAATATATAACAAAATACAACATACTCAGACACACACCACCCCCACCCCCACACACACCCCCCCACACACACAACACAACAACACACAAACCCACCCCAAACACACAAAACCCCCACGCCCAAATTCCGTCACACTTCGAGCGCGGTCTTCTCCTTGCCCCAATTTGCAATCAACTCATTTAAGGTAAATTCTTTAATTTGAGAATCTGTTTTGTGTCTTTTTCCTTCTCCTTATTATTTCTTTTATTTGTTCTCTCTTACTTTTAGTGTACAATCTCAACCTCAGTAGCCTTTTTCCTCTTTAGTTTCCCCTTCAAAAACGTCTCTTCACACCCCTCCCCTCCCCCCCTGGGCGTACGGTTGTATAACCTTTACGTGAAAATTAGGGTTTCGTGCATGAATACATATGTATATTCATTTTTTTTTCAATGGATAATTTTGTAAATATATTATTTATATATAATATATTATATATATAATTATATATATTATCTTGTATGTATATTTGTAGGGGGGGCGGTGGCCGAATGGTTTGAGCGTCGGACCAAGACTGTACGACGGTATTGATTTGAGGGTTCGATCACCGACCCCGCGTTTTCCCCTTTGGGGAAGGAAATTCACCTCGATTGCCTACCTAGCCACTGGGTGGCCAAGCCAGCCCAAGTCAGTGCTGGTCCCAAGCCCGGATAAAAATAGAGAGAATAATTACCTAAAAAAAAAAAAAAAAAGGTACCACCGGCACTCTCCGTGGAAAGGAATTGGGGACCCTACCACGTACTCACTCCAAGAGTATCACAACGTGAAAAACGACAATTAAGTATCATGCTGTGACCACGGCGGCTCAGACATGAACCTACTGTTAAAAGAAGATGTATATTTGTATGTATGTATGTATGTTAGTGGTGTCCGCGGTGGCGAACTGGTTAGGCGTCGGACTCAGACTGTCACGACGGCAATCTGGTTGAGTTCGAGTCACGGCCGGCGCTTTGTTTCCCTTAGGCAAGGAACTTCACCTGGATTGCCTGCTAGCCACTGGTTTGGGCAAGCCAGTATGTCATGGGTAAATAGAGATGGTGATCGATAAAAACGGGCGGAAGCAATGGCAAACCCGTTCTAAATTGCTAAGAAAAAATCATTGGGAAGCCCATGATCGTCAAGGCCGCGGTGGCCGATGGTTAGAGCGTCGGACTCAAGACTGTCACGAGCATTCTGAATTCGAGGTTCGAGTCACCGATGGCGCGTTGTTCCTTGGGCAGGAACTTCACCTTGATGCCTACCTACCACTTGGGCCAAGCCACCCAAGTCAATGCTGGTCCAAGCGCGATAAATAGAGAGATAATACCTAAAAGGTACACCGCACTATCGTGAAGGAACTGGACCTACCACGTACTACTCCAAGAGCCAACAACATGAAAAACTAAAATAAGTATCAGCTGTGACAAAGGGGCCCCAGACATGGGAACCTACTTAAGAGAAGAAGATGTTTGTTGATTATTTTGTCTGTATGAGGGTTTATGTCTTCGTCTGTCTGTATGATGTTTTATGATGATGTTGTATGTATGAGTATGAGTAGTAGGTAGGTAGGGAGGTAGGGAGGGAGGAGGTAGGAGGTATGGATGTATGTATTAGATATATGTATGGTAGTATGTACCTGTTGCACTGTGTATATATAGTATGTGTTGTATGCATTTTAAACCCTTTTTTTGAAAGACCCCTTACGGGGGAAAAAAAAGAGTTTTTATGTTTTTACGGCCCTTTCAAAAGGATTATAGAACGGGGGAAATTCTGTTTTTCTTTATCTTTTTTGCTCGTTATGTTTTTAAAAGGTAACAATCTTTTTTTACTCCCAATTCCCTTACTTTAGAGCAAAGAACGGATAAACAACCTTGCGAAGATAGCAGGGTACTGAAATAGCGTAACGAGCGAGGCCAAGCAAGCGTTGCTCCTTACAGCTATCATACGGACTGTTCTTACCCCCTTTCTATTAGCAATACCAAACAAAGCCTTAAAACACTGCCGAACGATCCCTAACATAACTACACGTGTCCATTTCCAAAAGGAAGTCCCGGATTAAGTGGTCGTTAGGCGGAACATAAATGGAATATATATTTTTTCCCGTTTTGACCGAAAGTTTTCTTGCAACACAGAAGGCATTGTTACAAAGGGCTCGGCTGGAAAGAGCTTAACAGACAGTTTGTTGTTATTTTGTGCTTAACCTTACTGTCCTCATTGTCGATATCATGATCATGATTATCTTTGTTAGTGATATTGCCATATTATTCTTAGAAGGTTTATATTTCTCTTATTTTTACTATCATTATTATCATCAATATTGTTTCCCACATAGCTGTTTTTATTATCAATACCATTATCAATATCATCATTATCATTGTTATTATGTCTATTATCCAGCATTACTATCATTATTGCTTTATTATTATTATTATTGTTATTATTATTATTATTATTATTATTATTATTATTATTATTATTATTATTATTATTATTATTATTATTATCATAATTATTATTTTTATTATTATTATTATGTACATGCATATATGTATATAAATAAATAGATAGATTAATAGATAAATAAATATATCTATATCTATCTATCTATCTATCTATATTCATATATGTATATATATGCACATATATACACACACACATATATATATGTATATTGTATGTATATATACACTTCTATACATATATACATGTGTGTGTGTGTGTATTAAATATATATATATATACATATATATATATATATATATATATATATATATGTGTGTGTGTGTGTGTGTGTGTGTGTGTGTGTGTGTGTGTGTGTGTGTGTGTGTGTGTGTGTGTGTGTGTGTGTGTGTAGGTGTGTGTGTGTGTGTGTGTCTGTGTACTGTATTTTTTTTGTGTTCTCGTGTATATTTGCTCCGACAAAGATACACAGAACGTACTCGTAAAGATTCGTTTCATTTTCAGTGCCCAGCCTACACGCGTATACTGATCTATTTCTGGACTATATGCTATTTGAGGCGCAATAAACATGTTTGTCTTAAAAAGATCCACGACTGCTTTCGGATAGGATATCCAGAGACTATGAAAAAAAATGGTTTCCTACCCCCTAAGAAAAGATGATTCAGTTAAACTTTATGTTTT
>NC_051388.1:25790112-25793023 GCF_015228065.2 Penaeus monodon | reverse complement strand
GGGCTTGGTTTCTTGGGTTTTTTGTTTTTTGTTGTTCTTTTTTTTTTTTTTTTTTTATTTCCCTTTTTTCTTTTTTGCACTATCTCGTTTTTTATCCTTGTTTTCTTCTGTCTCCTCTCTCCCTTCTCTCTCTCTCTCTCTCTCTGTCTCACACACACACACACACACACACAAACACACACACACACACACACATATATATATATATATATATATATATATAGATAGATAGATAGATAGATAGATAGATAGATATAGATATAGATATATATACTTTTTTTCACCTTTGTGAACTTGATATGTGGAGAGTTTTTGTCTCCTTTCCCAAGTCATCAAAATCCGGACAGGATTAAGCTGCAAATATCCATACAAAAAATGATACCCATTATCTCCCTTACAGCAATCTATCCCTAATCAAGTTAAAAAAGTTCGCTTTCATCACCAAAAATTCACGCCATCAAATTTATCTTTGATCTCTCCGTACCTTTCGGAAATGGGCGCCATCTCTCCCCTTCATCTCTTGAAAATAGACGCGTACCCCCCTCTCCGATTCCCCCCCCCTCCCCTTCTTCCCCCATCATCTTTCGGACCCTAAACCACAGGGCCGACGACGAGCCCACGAAATGGACGACGTGATGAAGAACGCACAACGAACCCGATCTTTACTGCAGTAGTGCGACTTCGCAAAAAATTTCGCCCTGTAGTTAATCGCATTATCTGTGCTGTAAGTTGGTCGGACAGGGTGCAATTTTCTGTAATTAAAATCACATTGCTTCTGCTTCAGTAATTGAGCCCTGATTACGAGTTTTTTTTTTTTTTTTTCTTTTTTTTTTTTCTTTTTTTCTTTCTTCTTTCTTTCTTTTTTTTCGTACTGTGATGCTACTTGTGTACCTCGTGTGAACGCGTGAGGGTGATGGCGCGTGTGTGTGGACATGTGTGTGGACGTTTCTTCGTGTAAATGTAGGTTATTTGGTTGTGTGAACTTTTTGGATTAGGTGAGGCTGTGAATCGTGGGACTTCCAGGTTAAAATATAGTTCGTAATAAAACAAATAAATTATTGTTGAAACTGATTATAACCATGTTTATTCCACTTTCATACCAAACGCGAACAGCGAACACAAAAGTATATCCCTTCTAGATATAACGCCAACCATTAATCCTGAATATGACACTGAAAAATGCGAAAAGCCTGGGGAGCATTTCAATGTTTTGCAAACAATTCGAATATTTTTTTACCTGTCCGTTTTAACAATATGTACATATATATTTGTTTTCATGTGCACATAGGCTTTATGTTGTATGTTATCTTATAATGATCCTTCTTATTTTAAAAATGTAAGTCATAAGGGAGAGTAGCTCAAAAGAATATATAGACGAAATAAATTAACCCCCATCGCCTCTCTATAATACTCTTCTGTCTCGAGCTTTGACGCGTCCGACCAAAACCAGTCAGTAAAAGCCAATAATATATTATATCTTTTCTTTACCTTTTTATATTTTCTTTATTCCTAAAAGAACGCTAACAAACCAGTGCCAAATGATCCGTCCGCGAACATGTATATGAATAAGCAGATCAACAAATACCCAAAGACCCGCACGCACACAAACCACACAAAGAGAATCGCCTGACGCACGGGTAAACATTCCTTTTAGTAGCGCATTCCTCCACCCTGTTTATTTGCACATAAACGCATAATCGCACACGAGGAAATGCCTTCCACCTTCTTCACACAGGCCACACGTCGCATGAGAGAGGTCTCCATGGCAACCAAAGTAATGCAGGCAAACGGTGCAGCTCCATGGCAAACTCGATCGGCCGGTACCTTGGCTGTCCGACTTGCCGCTGCTTATGGTCATTAGGATCGTAACTGCTATGATAATGAGATCATTGCTATTCTGGTATTATTGCCGTTAATATTATCAGTAAAATCTAATTACTATCGTTCTCATAATTATTATTATTTATTTATTATTATTATGTTTATTATTATTATTATTATTATTATTATTATTATCATCATCATTATTATGTTATGTTATTGTTATTGTTATTGTTATTATTATTGTGTTATTTATTATCATTATTGTTATCATATGTGTTGTCGTTGCTGTTGTCGCTATTATTGTTATCATTATCATTATCAATATTGTCATTATTTTCATTTTCACTATTATCATTGTTGTCATTATTTTCATTATTATCATTATTATCATAACCATTATCACCTTCTTGTTACAATCATCCTCTTCACCAGTATCATTAACACTGTTGCCACTGTTCATTATCATCATCCCTATCATCACTATCTTCAGCACAATCATCACCACCATATCCGTGAACAATCGAAATAATTCGTGTTTTTCCAAATCTCACCCCCCCCCCCCATCACAAAATAATATATATGCTCATTGCAGCTGAATAGAACATAGACTCGTCGAGAGTGTTCTTCTTATCAAGTGGAGAACATGATCGTTCTGTTCATTATGTCCAAAGGCGAAAATCTAGTATAAAAGTTCTGTAAGAACGCCTTTTCATGTGTGGTGTTATTTGGTGTTCTTTGTTTGCTATCATCAGCTTTGTTTTGATTTTCTTCGTTTTCGTTCTCTGTTCTTTTTCTTTTTCTCTTTCTTTTTTCTTTCATATTCATATATATATATATTTTTTTTAAGCCTCTTTGTATCTATTTTTGGTTTTCTTGTTTTCCCGCGTTTTGTATTTCCTTTTTCATTTCGTTATCTTACTGATTTCTTTATTGTCTTATCTACTTCTTCTCCCTCTATGTTATCGTGCTTTTTCTTCTCCTTTTTTTTATTCATTTGCCGGTTTTTTTTTCGTTATCTGGTTTTCTTTCTCTTCTATTTACTTATCGTATTATTTTTATCATCCGGGTTTTATGTATATTCCTCTTT
>NC_051388.1:25773657-25777512 GCF_015228065.2 Penaeus monodon | reverse complement strand
GAGAGAGACGGGGGGGAGAGAGAGAGATGAGAGAGATAAGAGAAGGGAGAAGGGAAAGGAATGGAGTGAAGGGTGGGAGAGAGAAGAGAGATATAGATATACATGCATAGATAGATAGGTATATAGATAGACAGATAGACGGAAAGACAGATAGGGAGATAGACAGATAAACAGATAAGGCGACAGATAGATAGATAGATAGATAGATAGATAGATAGATAGATAGATAGATAGATAGATAGACAGATAGATAGATAGAGTGAGCGAATACATAAAAAGATCAGGTCGGAGAGCGCCGCGCCGATGACTCGCGGGGCCATCCAGCCGATCTCAGGAAATAAAAATTTGATGATTAGATTAATCGTCTCTCTTCTTTTCCGACGATCTCAAATATCAAACTAAGAAATCTAAAGACCATTGGGCGTGACGTCATTTACACTAATGAATTTTCTTCAGAAGTCTCGTTTGAAAAAGTCAAGAGGCGTGAAAAGACCGAGTGAGAATTTCGGGAAGAGAGATGTAGGTTCATTAAGAAGAAAGAGGCATTCGCTCTCGGATAATCTATGGAGTGTACAGATGATGTGTACGTTATGCGTATATGTACGTAGTTTTTCTACGTTTACCTTGCTTAAATTTCGCAGTTCATATATATATATATATATATATATATATATATATATATATATATATATATCATCATCATCATCATCAAGGGGCTAACGCCGACGGGGGCGCATGGCCGCATCCACCCTTCGCTTCCAGCCACGAGGATCCCTCGAGGCGAGTCTCCAGGCAGGCACACTGCCCATCTCTAGTTCCTCACGACAGGTCTCGTCGAGCTGCCAAGCCATGATCTCCTAGGACGTCCCACAGGTCTCCTCCACCCAGGGTTGTCTCGCAGAGAGACAACCTGGTGGGCAGGTCGTCCATAGGGAGGCGAGCTAGGTGGCCATATAGCCTGAGTTGGCGATCCCGGATTATGCAAGTAACAGGTCCCATGCCGGTCTCACGGTGTAACCGCCGGTTGGACACGTGGTCCTGCCAACTGTACCCCATGATCCGGCGAAGGGACTTGTTACAAAAGGCATCAAGGCGAGACTCCAAGGCACTGGATAGCGTCCATGTTTCGCTTCCATAGAGCAAAACTGGAAGTATCAAGGCCTTGAAGACACGCAGCTTGGTCCTTCTGCATAGGTACCGACATCTCCAAACGCTCTTGTTGATCGAGTTCATGGCTCCTGTTGCCAGACCAATCCGTCTACTGACTTCCTGGTCTGACAACCCAGAGATATGGACTACACTACCAAGGTATGTAAAACTTTCTGTGACTTCAACGTCCTCGCCGCAAGCATGGATCGACTGAACGGTTCCCCTAACAGGCCCCACAAGTCCTGAATCTTGGTCTTGGTCAGGAGACCTCTAAGCCTAGGGGCTTCGCCTCATTGCTAAATGCATCAAGAGCCGCCACAAGTGACTCCAAGGACTCAGATAGGATGGCAACATCGTCGGCAAAGTCAAGGTCCGAGACCTAGTGTTGCTCCGCACTGACTTTGGCTAGTAGCTCTGCCCATTATCCAGTCCATACAAGTGTTGAAAAGTGTGGGTGCAAGGACACAGCCTTGCCTCACCCCTGAATTAACAGGAAGAAGTTCGACATACCCCCACCACACTTTACAGCACTTTCAGTACCAGTATAGAGGCTTGCTATCAGGCCAATAATCTGTGTCGGAATTCCCCTGAGCCTCAGGATCTCCCATAGCGATTCCCGATGCACCGAGTCAAACGCCTTCTTGAGGTCGATGTAGGCTGCAAGCAGCCCACGACCAAACTCACGACGGCGTTCCACAATTATTCGAAGCGCTAGTATACGGTCTATTGTGGACTTGCCAGGAGTAAATCCAGACTGCTCCGGTCTCTGGTGTCTCAGTAGGTGGTTGCGGATCCGTTTCAGAAGAATGTGAGCGAGAACCTTGCCTGGTATGCTGAGCAGTGTAATGCCACGTAGTTGCTACAGTCCCATCGATCCCCTTTCCCCTTCCAGAGAGGGATGACCACGCCCTCAGCAGGTCAGGGGGAATGGTACCAGACTGCCAAATGGCAGTCAGGACTGTATGCAGGCCCGAGCCATAGGTTCACCCCAGCCTTTAGCAGTTCAGCAGGGATATCACATATGCCTGCAGCTTTCCCACTCTTCAGCTTGGAAATCGCCAGCCTAACCTCTGTTAGGGTAGGAGGTTCCTCGCTGATGGGTGGGTCCGGCACAGGCACTGAGACATCGCTTGCATCCAAGCTAACTGTTGGAGGATCCACCTGGTACAACTGTTCAAAATACTCAGCCCAACGTTCACGAACCCCAACATGATCTGAGATGATCCGTCCATCCGCTGATCGGACTGCAGTCATCTGTGAGGAGGGCTTAGGGTTCAGTTTTCTCAGGGCTTGGTAGGCAGGGCGAAGTCATTTACCAAGAAATGGCCTTCGACCTCCTCAGCAAGATTCTGATGAACTGTTCCTTGTCCCTTCTAGCAGTGTCCGAGCCCTACGCACCATGGAACGGCGCAAGACTTGATTCCCATTCAGCCGAGCCTTGCGACATGCTTCAGTGGCCTCTAATGTCTCCAGGGAGATGGTATTCTGCCTTGTCCTTGGGCGTACGCCAATGGACTCCTGAGCTGCTTCGAGTGTTACGCGCTTGAAGACTCCCAGTTACGCGCTGGATCCGTCAGGTTGCTGGTTTCTGAGAATCGGTCAGAGACTGCCGTGGCGAACCCACGGGCACACTCCTCCTCCTTAGTCTGTCCAAGTGAAACACCTTAGGTGGCCACTGGAGGGACGGGAGTTTTGAAGTGGACCCGCAGGGTAGCCACAAGCAGCCTATGGTCGGTGCCACAGAACTCAGCACTCGGTAAACCCTGCAGTTCTGGAGGATCCTCCATCGCGTGCTGACAAGAATGTGGTCGATCTCCTTGGCCACTGTACCCGTATCGCTGTACCAAGTCCAGCGATGCGAGTTGGAGCGCTGGTACCAGAGCCAGAGATCCTCATTTTCTGGGACTAGCAAAGTCCCGGAGAAGGAGTATTCTCGCTGCTGGGATCAGCTCCCGAGCCATGGGGCCGACAGACATCTCGTAGCCAGTCGGTCACAGCCGGATACCGCATTGAAGTCGCCCAGAACAATGCGAATGTCTCGCCGGGGGCAATCATCTGCCACAGATGCGAGTTTGGCGTAGAACGCCTCTTTCACATCGGTTTTATGTACATCAGTAGGAGCGTATACAGCAATAAGAGACATGAAGCAAAAGCATGCTTCAGTCTCAATGCCATGATACGCTCATCAACCGGTGTCACCTCGACTACCGCAGGCTGAAGTCGACTGGAGATGGCTATGGCTACACCTGGAGGTGGTGACCATCGCTGCGGCCCGACCAGTAGTAGGTGTAACCACCCACACTGATCGTGCCGCTACCAGGTCTTCTCACCTCTGAGAGGGCAGCCCCCTCAACTCCCAGTCGCTTCAATTCCCGCGAAAGCAGAGGTAACCGCTCATCCTGCCGCAAGGACCGGATGTTCCAAGCGCCTACCCGGTATGCACGCCTGATGTTATGCCTCGGGTGGTCACTCCGGGTGCACGCCACCTCTGCCGCCCCACCAACACAGCCCCAGATAAGGGGGGCGGCAGGCTGTGGACCGCCTATCCACCTGTGGGGTTCCCGAGGGCTTTCCCCCACAAGCTTCATGGTGGGTTGGCGCCTGCCGGGGCGCAGGCGGGACGAGTAACTCTCGTCCCAATCCTGCACCCCGACATTTGCCCTCCCAGCGGGACCCACAGCCCGCCTTACTTGCTGGGTGGGAGGG
>NC_051388.1:25767812-25771057 GCF_015228065.2 Penaeus monodon | reverse complement strand
ATATATATTTTTATATAATTATATAATAATATTATATTAAATAATGAGAATGATACCTAAAAGGTAACACCGGCACTGAGGACCCTACCACGTACTCACTCCAAGAGTATCACAACGTGAAAAACGACAATTAAGTATCATGCTGTGACCACGGCGGCTCAGACATGAACCTACTGTTAAAAGAAGATGTATATTTGTATGTATGTATGTATGTTAGTATGTGTGTACATATACAAATATATATATATATATATATATATATATATATATATATATATATATATATATATATACTCAGTATATATGCATATATAGATATACATATTTGTGCACACACACGCACACACACATACACACACACACACACACACACACACATATATATATATATATATATATATACACATTTATATATGTGTATATTATATATATATATATATACTATATATATAATACATATATATAATGTGTATATATATATATATATATATATTATATATATATACACATTTATATATGTATATATATATATATATATATATATATACATATATATATATATATATATATATATGTGTGTGTGTGTGTGTGTGTGTGTGTGTGTGTGTGTGTGCGTGTGTGTGCACAAATATGTATATCTATATATGCATATATACTGAGTATATATATATATATATATATATATATATATATATATATATATATATATATATATATATTTGTATATGTACACACATACTAACATACATACATACATACAAATATACATATTCTTCTTTTAACAGTAGGTTCATGTCTGAGCCGCCGTGGTCACAGCATGATACTTAATTGTCGTTTTTCACGTTGTGATGCTCTTGGAGTGAGTACGTGGTAGGGTCCTCAGTGCCGGTGTTACCTTTTAGGTAATCATTCTCATTATTTATATATATATATATATATATATATATATATATATATATATATATATATATAAATGTATATATATGTATGTATTATATATATATATATATATATATATATATATATATATATATATATATATATATATATACCTCTAGGCCTAGGGGCTTCGCCTCATTGCTAAATGCATCAAGAGCCGCCACAAGTGACTCCAAGGATTCAGATAGGATGGCAACATCGTCGGCAAAGTCAAGGTCTGAGACCTTAATATTGCCTAGTGTTGCTCCACACTGATTTTGGCTAGAAGCTCTGCCCATTATCCAGTCCATACAGGTGTTAAAAAGTGTTGGTGCAAGGACACAGCCTTGCCTCACCCCTGAATTAACAGGGAAGAAGTTCGACATACCCCCACCACACTTTACAGCACTTTCATTACCAGTATAGAAGCTTGCTATCAGGCCAGTAATCTGTGTCGGAATTCCCCGGAATTCCCTCTCATAGAGATTCCCGATGCACCGAGTCAAATGCCTTCTTGAGGTCGATGTAGGTTGCAAGCAACCCACGACCAAACTCACGACGGCGTTCCACAATTACTCGAAGTGCTAGTATACCGTCTATCGTGGACTTGCCAAGAGTAAATCCAGACTGCTCCGGTCTCTGATGCCTCAGTAGGTGGTTGCGGATCCGTTTCAGAAGAATGTGGGTGAGAACCTTGCCTGGTATGCTGAGCAGTGTAATGCCACGGTAGTTGCTACAATCCCAACGATCCCCTTTCCCCTTCCAGAGAGGGATGACCACGTCCCTCAGCAGGTTAGGGGGAATGGTACCAGACTGCCAGATGGCAGTCAGGACTGTATTCAGGCCCCAAGCCATAGGTTCACCCCCATCCTTTAGCAGTTCAGCAGGGATATCACATATGCCTGCAGCTTTCCCACTCTTCAGCTCGGAAATCGCCAACCTAACCTCTGTTAGGGTAGGAGGTTCCTCGCTGATGGGTGGGTCCGGCACAGTCACTGAGACATTGCTTGCATCCAAGTTAACTGTTGGAGGGTCTGCCTGGTACAACTGTTCAAAATACTCAGCCCAACGTTCACAAACCCCAATATGATCTGAGATGATCCGTCCATCCGCTGATCGGACTACAGGCATCAGTTTTCTCATGGCTTGGTAGGCAGGGCGAAGGTCATTTACCAAGAAATGGCCTGCGACCTCCTCAGCAAGATTCCTGATGAACTGTTCCTTGTCCCTTCTCAGCAGTGTCCGAGCCCTATGCACCATGGAACGACGCAAGACTTGATTCCCATTCAGCCAAGCCTTGTGACACACTTCAGTGGCCTCTAATGTCTCCAGGGAGATGGAATTCTGCCTTGCCCTCAGGTGTATGCCAATGGACTCCTGAGCTGCTTCGAGTGTTACGCGCTTGAAGAGCTCCCACAGAGCAACTGGGTCCATCAGGTTGTTGAGTTCTGTGAATCAGTCAGAGACTGCCACGGGCACACTCCTCCTCCCTTAGTCTGTCCAGGTGAAACACCTTAGGGTGGCCACTGGAGGGACGGAGAGTTTTGAAGTGGACCCACAGGGTAGCCATAACCAGCCTATGGTCGGTGCCACAGAACTCGGCACTCCGGTAAACCCTGCAGTTCTGGAGGATCCTCCATTGCGTGCTAACAAGAATGTGGTTGATCTCCTTGGCCACTGGGTTGGAGCGCTGGTACCAGGAGCAAGAAATCCTCATTTTCTGGGACCTAGCAAAGTCCCGGAGAAGGAGGCTATTCTCGCTGCTGAGATCAGCTCCCGAGCCATGGGGGCCGACAGAAATCTCGTAGCCAGCTCGGTCACAGTCGGATACTGCATTGAAGTCACCCAGAACAATGCGAATATCTCGCCGGGGGCAATCGTCTGCCACAGATGCGAGTTTGGCATAGAACGCCTCTTTCACATCAATTTTATATACATCGGTAGGAGCGTATACAGCAATAAGAGACATGAAGCCAAAAGTATGCTTCAGTCCCAATGCCATAATACGCTCATCAACCGGTGTGACCTCAACTACTGAGGGCTGAAGTCGGCTGGAGATGGCTAAAGCTACACCCTGGAGGTGGTGACCATCGCTGCGGCCCGACCAGTAGTAGGTGTAACCACCCACACTGATCGTGCTGCTACCAGGTCTTCTCACCTCTGAGAGGGCAGCCACCTCAACTCCCAGTCACTTCAATTCCCCATCCTGCCGCAAGGACCAGATGTTCCAAGCGCCTACCCGGAAAGTACGCCTGAGATTAAGCCTCAGGTGGTCACTCCAGGTGCACGCCACCTCTGCCGCCCTTGCCGACACAGCCCAACTAAAG
>NC_051388.1:25763883-25765212 GCF_015228065.2 Penaeus monodon | reverse complement strand
TCCCCCCCTTTCCCCCCCCCCTTCCCTCTCCCCCCCTTTCCCCTCCCCCCTCCCTTTCCCTTCCCCCCCCTTTCCCTCTCCCCACCCTTCCCTCCCCTCCTCCTCTCCCTCCCTCCCCTCCCTCTCCCTCCCTCCCCTCCCTCCCGCTAATCTCCCTCTCCCCTCCCTTCCCTCTCCCCTCCCTTCCCTCTCCCCTCCCTTCCCTCTCCCCTCCCTTCCCTCTCCCCTCCCTTCCCTCTCCCCGCTAATCTCCCTCTCCCCTCCCTTCCCTCTCCCCGCTAATGATTCCGTTTCTCCGCCAAAACACGGAGAGAATCAATCACAAACGACAGCGATTCTCACGGATTTAATTAGCTGCAGGTCCTTGAGCTCTCGGCCATACGCCAGACCGCGGTTGAACTCTTTCAACGATTTGTGAAGGTGTTGTTGTTGTGGAAAGGTTGTTTTTGGCGTTGTTGTTGTTGCTGTTGTTGTTTTTTTGTTGTTGTTGTTTTTGTTGCCTTTGTTGTTGTTGTTGTTGTTTTTGTTGTTGTTGTGGAAAGTTATTTTGTTGTTGTTTTTGCTGTTTGTTGTTTTTGTTGTTGCTGTTGTTGTTGTTGTGACTTGAGTTGAGATGAGCCTTTGAGGGATTTCACTCTTATTTATCTATATATTTCTTTCGTTTTATCGATGTATGTTGGCTTATCTGTTTATGCCGACGTCTGTTTCTGCATTTAGTGTTCAGAGGTATAAGTTCTATAGAGATGGATAGATAATTAGATAGACAGGTCGATAGATGGTTAAATGGATAGATAAATAGATAGGTAGATAGACAGATAAATAGACAGATAGATAGACAATAAGATAGATGAATAGATGGATAGAAAATTAGATGGATAGATTAGAGAGATAGATAGATAGGCAGACAGAAAGACAGAAGGACAGACAGACAGACAGAAGGACAGACAGACAGACATCTATATTAGTATTTGTTGGCGTGGCTGGTTGTATTGATATCTATTTCTACATTTAGTTGTCCAGATGTGTTATAAATAGATGGATAGATAATTTGATAGGCAGGTAGACAGTTAGATAGATATATAGATTTTCTGATAGGTAAATAGATGGATAGAATTAGGTGGATAGATTATTAGATTCATAGACAGACATGGACAGACAGACAGAGAGACAGATAATATAAAGACAGATAGATAGATAGACGCAGAAAGGGGACAGACAGACAGAAAGGAGAGAGAGAGAGAGAGGGGAGAGAGAGAGAGAGAGAGAGAGAGAGAGAGAGAGAGAGAAAGAGAAAGAGAAAGAGAAGAGAGAGAAGAGAGAGAGAGAGAG
>NC_051388.1:25723922-25731422 GCF_015228065.2 Penaeus monodon | reverse complement strand
TTATTGTTGGCTGCTACTATCATTATGAATTATATTACCAGCATTGTTATTTATCATAAATGCAATTATAATCACTATTGTTATTGTTGTTGTTGTTAACTAGTTCCTGTTATTATTAATTCGTTATTGCTGTCATTATTCTTATTATTATCAGTAGTATCACCATCATCGACACTTCTGTTATCGTCAGTTATTACTATCTCTGTTGTTGATGTTACTCTCATTAAAAAACATTTCAATAATTAGTAAATCAGACTCTGAGCCAAGTCTACGATTATTTCTTAAAGTTATCACGAAGTTTCTCCATACAAATAGGAAATATAAACAGAAATTTAAAAAAACCAGTTATTTCCTCTCGATGGAGGAAAACCCAGCTGCTTGCTGGCGAAAGTATTTGCGTATTCCGAGCTTTACTTAAAGGGATTTTGTGAAGAGAGAAATGCCTTGATGAATTAGACCAGTGGATCCCATGCTATTCCAGGCTGGCCGCACCCCCTTTTTGGTCCTGGTAGTTCTGCGCCCCCCCCCCCCCCCCCCCCCCCCTCCGTACACGCATGCGACACACATTTTTTAGTATTTTGGTTTTGTTTTTTTAACTAAAAAATAAATTTAAAAAAAAAAATATTTTTTCCAAAAATAAAAAACAAAATTTATTAAACCATTTTATTTATCAGTTTTAGTTGTCGCCTCACCGCCACTCCCCTCCCCCCCCCACTCCAAATCTTTCCAGCCCACTTTGGAAAATAATTAATTATAACGGAGGGGGGGTTTTAATCTTTGCTTTTTTGCTTATTTTTTTATTGAGCGTTGGTTTTTTTATTGCCATGTTATGACTTTCGTTTTATTCCTTTTTTTTCCCCCTCCCCCTCATTTCCCTTTTCCCATCCGTCTCTTTCCTTCTTTCCTCCTTCCACCCCTCAACCCTCTCTTTTCCCTCCCCCCCCTCTCCTTTACGTCCCTTCCCCCTCATTCCCCTTCTTCCTGTTCTGCCTCCATCCCTTTCGCTCTTATTTTTCTCTCGTCTCTCTTTCTCCGTTATTCCCTCTTCTTCTTCCCCCTTCCCTCCCCTCCCCCCCCTTTTCCTCTTTTTTTTTTCCTTTTTCCTTTTCCCCCTTTCCCCTTTTTTTTTATCCTTTTTTCCCCCCTTATCCCCTTTTCCTTCCTTTTTCCAAACTTCCTACCCGCCCCCCCCCCTCTCCCCCGCCAAAACCAGGGGCCCAACCCTTTTTACCCCTTTTCCACGGCTTTTCCCCTCCCCCCCCCCTCCTTCCAAAACCCCCCCCCCCCCCCCCCCCCCCCCCACCCCCCCCCCTCCCCCCCCCCAACCCCCCCCCCCCCCCCCCCCCCCCCTCCCCTATCCCCCCCCCTCCCCCCCACCCCCCTTTCCCAGCCCCCCCCTTTTCCCCCCCAAAACCCCCCCCCCCACCCCCCTCCCCTCCCCCCCCCCCTTTTCCCCCCTAAACCCCCCCCCCTTTTTTTAAATCCCCACCTCCCCATCCCCTTTCCCTTCCTACCCCTCCCTCCTCCCCCCTTCCCCACCCCTTCTTTTCCCTATCCCCCTCTCCTCCCCCCCCTCCTTACCCCTCTTTTTTTCCCTTTCTCTCTCCCTCCCCCCTTTCCGGGGTTTTTCCCCCTTTCCCCCTCACCCCTTTTCCTATTTTTCCTTTTTTATTTCTTATTTTTTCCCCCCGAATTTTTTCTCATGTTTAATTTATAAAAAATGTTTTTTTTGTTTTGAGTTTAATTTTAACAATATTTTTTTAATTAATTTTAATAAATTTAAAAATATTGGGGAAGCTTATATTAATAATATTCGGTGTTTGGTGAGGGGGTTTTGGGGGTATGGGGTGTTGTAATGAATTTTTATATATTATATATATAATATATATATATTATATAAAATAAAAAAAAAAAGAAAAAAAAAAAAAAAAAAAAAAAAAAAAAAAAAAAAAAAAAAAAAAATAAATAATTTTTTTTTTTTTTTTTTTTTTTTTTTTTTTTTTTTTTTTTAATTTTTTTAAATTAAAATTATATATATATTTAAATATAAATAAAAAAAAAAAAAAAAAACCCCCAAAAAAAAAAAAAACAAAAAAAAAAAAAAAAAAAAAAAAAAAAATAATATATAATAATATATATATTATATTTTTATAGATATATATATATATTAATATATAATATATATAATATATATGTTATTATTATATTATTAATTATATTAACAAAAAAAAAAAAATATATATAAAATATATTAATATATAATATAATTTCATAAAATTTTTTTATTTTTATTAATTATTTTTGTATTTAAACACCACCCACACACCCCCCCACACCCCCCCCCCCCAAAAAAACTATATAATTTATATATAAAAATTAATTTAATATTTATATTTTATTTTAATTATTTTTTAACCCCCCCCAAAAACAAAAAAAACACACCACACACACAAAAAAAAAAAAAAAAAAAAATTATATATAAAATATATATATATCAAATATATATAATATATTTTTTAATTATATTTTGTGAAAAATTTATATATTAAATATATATAAAATTTAAAATTAATATTATATATAAAAATATTATATTATATATATTTTTTTTTTTTTTTTTATTTTTTTTTTTTTAATTTTTTTTTTTTGGTGTGGTGTTTTGGGGGGGTATGTGTGTGTGTTTTTTGTGTGTTGTGTGTTGGGTTTTTTGGGGTGTGGGTGTGTTTTTTTGTGTGTGTGTGTGTGGTTTTGTGTTGTGTGTGTGGGTGTGGTGGTGGGGTGGGTGTGTGTGTGTGCAAATGAATATATATATATATATATATATAATTATTAAAATTATATATTATATATATATTTAATATATAAAAAATACATAAATATATATTACAAAATTATAAATATATAAATTATATTATAAATATTATTATAATATATATAATATATATAACATTAACATACTACATACAATTATAAAATTTTATATATATATATTATATATATATAAAAATATATAAAATATATATATTGTTTTGTGTGTGTGTGTGTTGTTGGGGGGTGTGTGTGTGTGTGTGTGGTGTGTGTTATACATACTATTGCGTACATATATAAATAAAATTATATATAAAAAATAATATATATATAATATTATTTTAATAGGGGTTTTTTTGTTTTTGTGGGGTTGTGTTTTGTGTGGTGGGGGGTG
The DNA here is from genome assembly GCF_015228065.2 of Penaeus monodon. Classification (NCBI taxonomy): domain Eukaryota; kingdom Metazoa; phylum Arthropoda; class Malacostraca; order Decapoda; family Penaeidae; genus Penaeus; species Penaeus monodon. The sequence continues at coordinate 25,728,220 of NC_051388.1, read as the reverse complement.
TGGTGTGTGTTTTGTGTGTGGGTTTTTTGGTTTGGCGGTATGTGTGGGGTGTGTGGGGGGTGTTTAGACGTCAATCTTTCAAAACCTTTTTTGCAAATAAAAACAGGGCCCAAATTTTTTCAAAAACATCTACTGTCGTAATAAAACGTCCTAGAAAAGGGGTATGATAATATGAATAAACACTTAGAAATGGATGGCTGCCATACGAACAGTGGGGAAAAGACGCCAAAGCTAAACCAAAAAGTGAACAAATAACTACAGATAAATGATGGTACACTAAAACGAACTGTTTACAGCGAAAAAAATAACCCCTTTTTTAAAATAGGTAACATGGAAAACTTACCCTTTGATATCGAAAAGGGAATTCTTTAATCCAAAAGTTTATATTAAGGGAAAAAAATATTAACCCACCGGGAGTAAATAAGGTTCGTGTGCACAGGGATGTAATCAAGGGCTCTCCAGCGCAATGCATTATGGAAGGGAGAGTGAGTGCAAATGTACATAAAAGATATCCCAGGGGCTGGACAGTTAAACTTTCAAAACATACAACAAACTGCGAAAAATGGGGTCACAGTATCAAAAAATTTTACATTTCATATACAGATACAAAACGACATGAGATGCTCTACACGGCGCAGATCCGTTCAATGAAGGAAAACGCTCCTCGGACGTGAGAAGGAGTTGCCAAGAACCATCTCGATCTCCTTGCCAGAAGACAGTTCAGAGCCATCAAGGTAATTAGCGGTGAAGACCCAGGAACTCTAAACAAGCTGAGAGAAAGTGAGAGAGAGAGAGAGAGAGAGAGAGAGAGAGAGAGAGAGAGAGAGAGAGAGAGAGAGAGAGAGAGAGAGAGAGAGAGAGAGACGGAGAGAGAGACGGAGAGAGAGAGAGAGAGAGAGAGACGGAGAGAGAAAGTGAGAGAGAGAAAGAGAGAGAGTCAGACAGACAGACACAAAGAGAAACAGAAAACAAACAGACAGACATCAACAAGCTCCCTCATCCCTGAGGGCTCAAGACACATTCAACAACCCGAGCACACAATTCCCGCCGTAGACACACCCCTTCGCACCCGAGACATCTACATTCACGGACCACTTTATTTATTCCAATGAACGGCACCTGATGCTTTCCAAGGAGGCGCCCCACAGTGAACCCAAATCACCCGAGCAAACAAGCACGCCCCTTCCCAAACACTTAACCACGTGGAGTCGGTCTCAAGAAGGCAGACCCATTAAGTATTCCAAAATGATTTACGGCGGTGAACAGCTTTTTATTTTTCGACCTGGAAGGAGGGTCTGCCTTTCACGGTGAATATCTAAATGCTTTTCAGATTAATGAATGGACCACAAATACACCCAGAGGGTACTAATTGGGGTCATTAATAACGCTGCAAACTGGGACTGTCAGCTCGTGCTACCAAGACGTGTGTACGCTTGTTTGTTTGTTTGTTTGTGTTGTGTGTGTGTGTGTGTGTGTGTGTGTGTGTGTGTGTGTGTGTGTTGTGTGGTGTGTGGTGGTGGTGTGTGTGCGTTGTTGTGGTTTGTATGTGTGTGTTGTGTGTTGTGAGTGTGTGTGTTGTGTCGTGAGTGTGTGTGTGCGTTTGTATGTGAGTGTGTGTATGTATGTATGTGATGTGTGTGTGGTTGTGTGTGTGTGTGTGTGTGTGTGTGTGTGTGTGTGTGTGTGTGTGTGTGTGTGTGCGTGCGTGCGTTGTTTTCTCGTGGCTGTGGGTTGTTGTCCGTGTAATTGTTTTTTCTTGTATTGACATCACGCGCCCCGCTTGTCATCGATACATTAGCGCCCGTTTTGGGACTTTGCTTTTTGTGGGTAGTGGAGGGAGGGGGGGGGGTGTCAACGATACATGCAGTTCTTCTGTTTGTCTTTTCCTTGTATTTTAGTGTATTATCCCAACGAAATATTTGTATATATGGTTTAAACAGTCTTAAACTGAGAATCCTAATAATGTTTTATCATCATTTTTCAATTCATCTCTTTTTTTTTGTTTCTTAATTATTCATTCATTTATTATTTTTTATCTATCAATTTATATGTTTTTTATCCATTCCTTTACTTACCTACCCATCTATTCCGCCATGACAGGTCTCCGCGCCCGTTATCGAGAGTCCCGAGCGCCCTCACCCGCGCGCTCCGGCATTGGCGAGCGAGTTCGACGCCGGCGATGAGGGCGCGTCGGCCAGGCTCTTACCGCGGGACGAAATTCAAACAAGGTCCCCGGTGCATGCTGATTGCTTGCAGCTCTCTCGTAATTGGCCCGGCATCGCGCTTAATTGATCTTTGCGAATTCATAAGGGCTCCTTGTTACCTACGTGTCGGCATCGATAACAGGGGTAGATAGTGCAGATAAAGAGGGTATTACAAGTGTAGTGCCTTCATCAGGATATGTGTTACTTCCTTTGGGCTTTGTATCACGTGTTTATCTTTTTTTTAAATTCTTTTTTGAGGCGGGAAGGATAATTCATTCGTTTGTTGTTGAATAATGTAGAATAGCTTTTGATATAGACTGTATGTTACCTTTTCCATCATGATTAAAGCGCCCTCACCCATAAATAGAGGATCATCCAAACAGTAAATAGGTAAATATAAAAACAATCGAGTAAATAAATTAATAATTGAGCGGAGCGACGTAAACACTCGCCGGGTTACAAACACAGGGTACTCCAACGCTCATTCAGCCTTTGAATGTAGAGGGTATATACACGGTTCTTAGTATCGCTTTCTCTCTGCCTCTCTCTCTCTCCCCCCCTTCTCCCCCCTCTCTCCTCTCTTCTTCTCTCATCCCCTTCTCTGCCCCCTCTCTCTCTCTCTCTCTTCTCTCTCTCCCTTCCTCTTTTCCTCCTCATCTCTCTCTCTCTCTCTAATCTCCTTACCTCTCATCTCTCCTCTCTCTCTCTCTCTCTCTCTCTCTTTCTCTCTCTCTCTCTCTCTCTCTCCTCTCTCTCTCTCTCTCTCTCTCTTCTCATCTCTCTCTCTCTCTCTCTCTCTCTCTCTCTCTCTCTCCTCTCTCTCTCTCTCTCCTCTCTCTCTCTCGTCTCGCTCTCTCTCTCTCTTCTCTCTCTCTCTCTCTCTCTCTCTCTCTCTCTGCTCTTCACGCATGGTTGGACAGCCTGGCGAGAGAGACCGATTACCGCTTCGGAACCGTATCTACGAAATGGAAGTGCAAAGTCCCATGACGAAAATCTTGAAAGAAGGGAATTCACAGACTAGAAAGTAGATCGGCCGCTGCACCGCCTCATCGGAACGATTATCGGAGTCGGAGACTTTTAATCGTCCACGCTCTTGTAAGAAAACTTGTTTAACGGAAGCTGGGAAATTGTGAAGTAAAAATGAAACATGGAACCCAAAAGAGGAAAACTGATAAGAAACACACACACACACAGAAATGTGTGTGTGTGTGTGCTTGTGAGTGTGTGTGTTGTATGTATGTATGTTATATGTATATATATTATATATACTAATATTATATCATTGTATATATATAATATATATATATATACTATATATATATATATATATAAATAAATATAATATATATGTGTGTATATATATATGTGTAAATATACATATACATGTATCTATATCTATATCTATATCTATATCTATATATATATTACACATAACAGTAAGCACTCTTCCATTATACCACAGTACCTCTTAATCTAATTTAAAAGAAAGCAAATCAAAAACTAAATCTAATTTCCCTCTTGAACAACCCCCTCACTCCCCCCCCATTCCTTCACTCCTCAACCCCCCCCCCCTCCCCCAGCACCTGAGCTGACCGGCCGGTATTAATAGCCTGCACGACCAACGCATGGGGGGAGGGAGGGGAGGGAATGGGAGAGAAGGGGAGGGGAGGGGAGGGGAGGGGAGAGAGATAGGGAGGAAGAAGGGGGGGGGGGAGATGGGAGGGGAGGGACACTAAGAGATGAGGTGAGTTGAGAGGACACCAAACGCCTTGTTTACAGGCGTGACTTCGCATACACACGCATAAGGTCACAAACATACACATGCATTTACATATATTATATAACTATATATATATATATATATATATATATATTATATATTATATAGTATATATATATACATTATATTATAATATATATATATATGATATCATATATATATCATCTTAATATATATATATATATATATATATACTATATACAATGATATATATCTGTATATATATATATTTATATATTAATATATAATATTATATTTATATTAATATATATAATATATATATATATATATATATAAACACCATTACACGCGCG
>NC_051388.1:25706422-25708922 GCF_015228065.2 Penaeus monodon | reverse complement strand
TATATATGTATATATATGTATATATATCATATATATATCATATATAATATATATATATATATATATATATATATATATATATATATATTCTGAGACCCCTAACGAGAAACGTTAACTTGCTTCATTCACTCCGATTCCTGGAATCCCTAAATATCAAATAAATTCCTTACACACCTTGCCTTCTAGAACTGTTCATTCTCATTCATTCCTATGTAATTTTAGTCTTATCTTTTTCCTCTCCTTCACTGTTTCCTCTTTCTCTTCCCACAAGACTCGTTCGCCCGAACCGGTATTTCGGAAATCGATGTTCGAATCCGCGGTCTTTACGGCGAAACGCACGGCCTTCTGCCCCTTCGCTGCTCGGGCGTCGCGGCGGCGCACCGACTCCTCCCAGGGGATGGCGGGGGCTCTCGCTCCTCCCTCGCGCCCCGGCGGGATTGGAGAGGCGTCGTCGGCGGCTCTTGCGGGTGTCGGCGGCGGTGTGTTCATGAAAGGGGAGTGGGGGGGGAGGGAGAGAGAGAATGGTGGGGGGAGAGGAGAGAGAGAGGAGAGAGAGAGAGAGGGGCAAGCAGACAGACAGATAAGTAGACAGACGGGCAGACAGACAGTCAAGCACAAAGACAAGCAGACAGACGGATTGACAGACAGACAGACAAGCAGACAGACAGTCAGAGAGACATACAGATAGACCTAATTTTTTACTTTTTATTTTTATTTATCTTTTTTTTGTGTCACGCTACGTAGAATATATTTTTGTTTATGTATTTTTGAGCTTTTCCACGATTGCAATAAGTTCGTCTGGTCACCCTTTGCATAATACAAAAGAGAAATAACTAACACCACATTAAAATAAGTATATAATGGCACATATGATAAACAATGACACAATATGCAGTTCTAATAGGATGACTTAAATCTATGGCTACATTTATATAAAAAATGGATTAAAGCTTAGACAAATAGTTGCCTTCATCTGTGGAAGGCAGTCGCTGTAAAATCAATGTGTTCGTTTTTGCAATGATTTCATAGTAAGGAAATGTTGGTGCATCTGCAGACATTTTTCTAGAAATGGTCATCTGATATCTTCGTACATCCAAAGGGCAACAAAAGAGGAAATGTGTTTCATCTGATTCAGAACGCAAAAGTCACAGACCAGAATATTGGCTTTATCCATCTTCAGAAGCAATATACCGACATGACTTTGTGCGACAACTGACTGTGAATTTCGCGACAGATACCGCTGTATATACTCGTGCTGATGTGCGTGAAAATTGCTTATACACGTTTTGCATAGTCGCAGTTTATGTCTTGAGTTAATAAAACAGAAATTAATTTTCATATACAGTTAACAGTTCCTTTTGTAGAACGTCTAGACTGTCTGGCTTACGTTTTTCATAAAAGCTGTGTAGTCCACTGAACTGACCTTCAATGTGAATTAAATCTGCGTACCGGCTCACTTTGCTATCGTATTCAATCTCGAATATCTGGCGTAGGAACCTGGTAGAACTTAGCACAAGCGCAACATTTCTAGCTTTCTCGGATCTCAGTTTGCGCTCGATTGCGTACTTTCTTCATATTTGTGTATGATCCCCATCCCCATGCACCCGGACCCTAATCGGACACTCGAGAGCATCATAACTATTTTTTTAACCTATACCGTCATTAATGTACAATTTTGTAAGGAGCGATTCTAGAGCTCTGAAGGAGAGTTCTGCTAAATCATCTGCCAGTCTTCCGAAATTTGAATGTTTTTTTTTTTCTTTCTTTTTTCAAGAACGCCTCCCAATTTTTTTTTATATGAAAGTGTAATTGGAAACCGAATTTCGTTCAGATGACGGACCAATAGATGTTACTTTTGCGTTCGCGAGAATTCTTAAACGCATCGTTTGTGTCTTATCATTAATATCTAGCCTCCATTCCATGCACAAATACATATTACAGAGACACGATTCTGAAGCTCACTTTATTCCGAGCAATGGTCGCAATATCATCAGCATGTAAACGGACTGACAGTAACTGAATTCCGAATTTGCTTCCTTCACTCCTCATTTTAATTTCTTTAGGTAAACCCTTCAGAAGGATGCTGCACAAATCTGAATTTCAAAGATCTCCCTATCACACCCCAAGTTGTTCGCAAAGGAATCTGTGAGAGACCTTTACTCTGACGTGATCTGGTAGTATGATATGATGGGCCAGTACTACTTGCCTGTCATTCCAGCGTCCAACAGACCGATAAAAAAAGCAGAGCCTATCTACCCTGATAAAAAATCTGAAAGTTAGTAAGGTAGCAAAATGTAACTTTTCCTTCCCCTTACCCATTTCTCAAGGTACAAATATGCCCTACGGTGCTACACCCTTTTCGGAGGCCATTTTGTTCTTCAACCAAAATGCGTATGCTTTCAAGATAAGTTCTCAGGCTGTTATTTAAGATAGCAGAATAAAGTATCCTAGCACAGGATAGCATTAAAATCCTGCAATTCAGTGGCACTCACTGATCTTT
>NC_051388.1:25688922-25691422 GCF_015228065.2 Penaeus monodon | reverse complement strand
CTTTGACTTGTTAAATGTACATAAAGTCTTCATCTTGTTTTCCATTTCATATATATTTCCGATATACCAAATTATCATTTGAAATATCTCCAGTTCCCATTAAAATGTTAAGACAATAAAGATACAGGTTTGTCTGTCGCACTTTTAGCAGTGTCCCTCAATACGTTTAAAGTATACTTTATATACTTGTGTCCAACCTCGTTATAGAAGCCAAGATAAGCTGAATATTTCCATGAAAACACAGTCTATAGAAAACCGAAAACGTGATGCAGGTCTGGCGGTCTACAAGAGACAGAACGCAGGAGAAAAGCATGTACCATTTCCCTATACCCAGTTGAATGAAAGAAAAGGCAGAAAAACTTAAAGGGCCCAGATTTTTTATACAGACTTTGCAAATCTGCCAACTTCATGATAACAGAAGCAAAGTGTAAGAAGTCTAGTACTTCTTTCTCAATCAGTTTCTCTATGGTATAAAGGACCAAAAACACAAAACACGAAAACGCTGCTCAGGATGATCTACAAAACGTCATATCATACATTTCCTGAGAAACCTTGAACCAAGCAGAAATAAACATTCAGAAGATATCAGGACGAAATGCAAAAATACAGAAGCCAAAAGACCGGATTCTGCAGAGGGAAAGCCGGAAGCGCCAGCAGCAGATGACATCCAAACTAGCAGACAATCAGAGTGAAAACACACACAACCTAGTGAAATAAACAGAAAAAATAATAGATAAGTGTATGTATGATGTGAGGGAGTAATGTATGTTCTAATGATTTTAGGTAACTAAACTCTCCGTCTTAACTGCTATTAGGCCTTGACAACGTTTATAAAGCGGACTCATTATTTAATGAGCACAAATTTGCCATTTACTATTGATATTTGTTTTCGGAAATCTAAGTATTGATGTATGTATATCCTAGTGACATATCTAAGATTCCCTTTTATAGCTTTGCGTATGTTCTATGCACAGTTGAAAAAGCCAAACAAAAGTTCCTGATGGACAGATGCAATCCCTGAATCAAAGCCTGACAGCAGTGGTTCTCAAACTGTTTGTTATCATTACTCCCGGTAGTGTTGTGATATACACCTTTACCCCTACCCCTTCCTCTTCAGTTAAGAAAAATATTGAAAGCTGAATTTTAATGTACTTCATATGTAAGAAATTAATTCTAGTTAAGGAATAAAGAATTTAGACACTGTTTTAACAAAAATAAAGAAATAAAACATTGTTTCTGATATAAGAAATAGGAATTAAGACATTGTTGATTAGGTAATTGATAGAAAATAAAAATTATTATTACAATATTCATGGGAAACACGGTATTGTCTGTTTTTAAATAAAATATCTGAGAGAATCTGTAGAGGACAGTCTAAACCGCATGACATCATCAACGCCTTTCATCTTGTTCCTGGCTTTGATTTTCATGCAAAGGAAATTCAAGAAACCAGTTTCGCAACAGTAAGTCGTGGTAAAGCAGGGGGTGGTAAACCACATAAAAAAAACTTGTAAGGTAATTTGACATTCTTTCAGAAAATTGACCCAAAAATAAACAACTCTTCATTCTTCTAATGATAATCCTCTGCTAGGGTTTAATAATTTTTGTTCGATGTAAGAAATTCGAGCTTCGCTGCTGTTTGTCACTGTCCTCGACCACCTCTTCATCAATAGTAAGAATTGTTTATTTATCCTTCGTTCATTAACATTAGCATTATTAATTATTTGCATGTTCATCCATTCACTCGTTCATCAATTTATTTACATTAATTCATTAGTTTATTCCAAAATACTATTATTTGTAGAAGGGGCCTAATTACACCCCCCCCCCCTCCAAGGAACAGCTTCATTAGCACCAGTTTGAGAAGCAACGACCTAGTGAGCGACTCTGGTTTGAACGGTGAGTGAAAGATTACGATGAGCTACAGAAATAATATATCGATCGTTAAATAAAAAAAAACGATATAAGAGAGTGGAAAGTGGGAGTGGATGTATACAAAATCGGTTAGTCGGTCTGTCATCTCAGTTGTGACATTACAAAAGCTGGTTAGTCGAGGTATAAACAGAAATTTGGCTGAGTTTTTAAAATTTTTGTAAGTATTTCTCATACCGAGAATAATTTATAATTTTGTTTACAGTATTAATTGCCACACCCTCCAAGGTGCTTCATTGCAGTTTTGTAGGCGCTGTGTGTGCTGTTCTGGTTTGAAACGTGATGAAAGATTATCATACTATCAAATAATATATCGATCTTAATATAAAAAAAACGATATAATAAGTTGGAAAGTGGAGTGATGTATACAAAATAGTAGTCGGTCTGTATCTCATTGTGATCATTACAAATGGTATATATATAATACAAAATATATGTTAGTTATATATAAATCATTTTGTTGAGGTATTTTAGAAGGATTAATTTTATAATTATCTATTTAGTATATTAATTTGAAGGAACGTGTGTGTGTGTGTATATATATATATGATATTAATTTATATATATA
>NC_051388.1:25663922-25673922 GCF_015228065.2 Penaeus monodon | reverse complement strand
GGAAAGATGTTCAGTAGGCCCCCACTACACCACACAGCATTTTCAGTACCGGTATATAGGCTTGCTATTAGGCCAATAATCCGTGTTAAAAAACAATTAAGTCTCAGAATCTCCCATAGCGATTCTAGATGCACTAAGTCAAATGCCTTCTTCAGGTCAATGTAGGCTGCAACCAACCCACGACCAAACTCATGATGGCGTTCCACAATTACTCGAAGCGTTAGGATATGGTCTATTGTGGACTTGCCAGGAGTAAATCCAGACTGCTCCAGTTTCTAGTGCCTTAGTAGGTGGTCGTGGATCCTTTTCAGAAGAATGTGAGTGAAATCCTTGCCTGGTATACTGAGTAGTGTAATGTCAAGGTAGTTGCTGCGGTCCCAACGATCCCCTTTCCCCTTCCAGAGAGGGATGACCATGCCCCACAACAGGTTGCGGGGGGATGGAACCACACTGCCAGATGGCAGTCAAGACTGCATGCAAGCCCCATGCCATAGGTTCACCCCCATCCTTTAGCAGCTCAGCAGGGATATCACATATGCCTGTGGCTTTCTCACTCTTCAGCTTTGAAATCGCTATCCTAACCTCAGTTAGGGTAGTAGGTTCTTTGCTGATGGGCCTAACATTCATGAACCCCAGCATTATCTGATATGGTCTATCCATCCACTGAGCAGACTGAAGTCGTCTGCGAGGAGGGCTTAGAATTTTCTCAGGTCTTCAACCACCTTAGCAAGATTCCTGATGAACTGTTCCTTGTCCCTTCTCAGCAGTGTCCGAGCCCTACGCCATTCAGCCGAGCCATGTAACATGCTTCAGTGGCCTCCAATGTCTCCAGGGAGATGAAATTCTACCTTGCCTCGGGTGTACGCGAGTGAACTCCTGCGGTGCTTCGAGTGTTTTGCGCTTGAAGGACTCCCACATAGCAACTGGGTCTGTCAGATTTTCAAGTTCTGTGACTCGATCAGAGACTGCCGTGATGAACCCACAGACACACTCCTCTCTCAGTCCGTCCAAGTGAAACACCCTAGAGTGGCCACTGGAGGGAAGAGGAGGTTAGAAGTGGATTAGTAGGGTAACCACTACTGGCCTATGCTCAGTGCCACAGAACTCAGCACTTCAATAAACCTTGCAGTTCTGAAGAATTCAAGTACTGACAAGAATGTGGTCGATCTCCTTAGCCACAGTACCCAGATTCTTATACCATGTCCAGTGATGCGAATTGGAGCACTGATACCAGGAGCCTGAAATCCTCAATCTGTGGGACCAAGCAAAACCCTGGAGAAGGAGGCTGTTCTTGCTGCTGGGATCAGCTCCTCAGCCATGGGGGCCTACAGACATATTGTAGCCAGCTCGATCACAGCCGGATACCGTATTGAAGTCGCCCAGAACAATGGGAATGCCTCGCCTGGGGCAATTGTCTGCCACGGATGTGAGTTTGGCGTAGAATGCTTCTTTCACATCGATTTTGCAAACATCAGTAGAAGCGTACACAGCAATAAGGAACATGGAAGCCAAAAGCATGCTTCAGTCTCAATGCCATAATATGCTCATCAGCTGTTACCTCAACCACCGAGAGCTGAAGACAGCTGGAGATGGCTATGGCTACTCCCTGGAGGCGATGACCATCGCCGCGGCAGGACCAGTAGGTGTACCCACCCATACTGATCATGCCACTGCCAGGTCTTTTCATCTCTGAGAGGGTAGTCACCTCAGCTCCCAACCGCTCTAATTCCCTTGATAGCAGAGGTAACCACTTGTCCTGCCGCAAGGACTGGATGTTCCAAGGCCCTACCCAGATAGCTTGCCTGAGGTTAACCCAATCGCCACGTTTGGCAAAAATACATGCCATGCCCACTGTAACACAGGTTTATTTATTGTATTCACACATAGATGGCTCTACAAGTGCTTAGTCATCAAGGGGTCACTTATTAGTCCTACCTTTCTCACCTGTTTACCCTTTTCCTTGACTTTTGGAAAGGATCTTTTGCATTATTTCATTGTCTTAAATGTTAACAAGATTTTAATAATACTTTAATAATCATAACATCAATAACAATAATAACAGTATTGATATCAATTGTATTAAAAGGAAAAACGCATTTTCCCGCCAATTCAAGGAATGGGGAAATCAAGATCAGTCAGTAGGGCCTACTGATAGACTCCTTGGAGGCTGAGCACATGTGGAGCCATCTGTATGTAACAAAATTCACAAAAAACCTACAAGGGACAGAACATAAATCCGGGGTGATTGGGTTAAGCCTTGAGCGGTTGCTCTGGGTGGGCACCACCTCTACCACCTCCACTGACGTTGCCCCAAATAACGAAGGTCAGCAGGCTGTGGGGCCCAGTGTCCAACTGTGGGGTTCCCTTGGGCTTTGCCCCACAGGCCTCATACTAGATTGGCGCCAGGGCATAAGCAGGGCAAGTAACTCTCGTTCCCATCCTGTGCCCCAACATTTGCCCTCCTAACACAGCCTGCCTCTCTTGCTGGGTGGGAGGTACATCACCCCTCCCCCCAGTATATCCATTTATTAAGGTCGCTGCCAGTGAGTTATCTGCAGGGAGGAGGGCTGTCAATGCCCACCTCCCCCGAGCTGCCCATTTACCCCAGGGTGGCTGAGGAGCAGGAGTTGGTATGGATCCAGGACATGTCCACACACTGGTGGGCCATGGCTCCTTACCTCTGGAGCCCCCTGCTGCTTCTAGATCCCCCACAGTTTAGCCTGGGACCACAAGGTGCCCAGTTTCCATGAGTGCCCACAAGGAGGCACTGCAGAAATCTCGATGACGGAGAGGCTGTGAACTGGCAAGTGAGGTTTAAGCAGAGCTGCGCCCCTGTATGTATATGTACATATATCACTTTACTGAACAAAAGTGACTTGGTCGTAGAGGAACATGCAATTTAAGCCGCGGAATGATACGGTGGAAGCTGTCTCGGTCGATTGAGGGGGGTGCACCAAACACCTTGGTTTCAAAGCCAAACACTATGTGTGTGTGTGTGCGTGTGTAAGAGAGAGAGAGAGAGAGAGAGAGAGAGAGAGAGAGAGAGAGAGAGAGGAGAGGGAGGGGGGGGGAGGAGAGAGAGAGAAGGAGAAGAGAGGAGAGAGGAGAGGAGAGAAGAGAGAGAGAGAAGGAGGGAGAGAGAAGAGAGAGAAGAGAGAGAGAGAGAGAGAGAGAAGAGAGAGAGGAGAGAGAGGGAGAGAAGGAGAGGAGAGAGAGAGGAGAGAGAGAAAGAGAGAGAGAGAGAGACAGAGAGAGAGGAGAGGAGAGAGAGAGAGAGAGAGAGGAGAGAGAGAGGAGAGAGAGAGGAGAGAGATGAGAGAGAAGAGAGAGAGAGAGAGAGAGAGAGAGAAGAGAGAGAGAGAGAGAGAGAAAGAGAGAAGAGAGGAGAGATCACTAGGCAGACAAAAAGACATACAACCAGACAAACTGATGGAGAGAGAGTGGAAAGAAGAGAGAGAAAAGGAGGATCAGAGAGAGAATCGGGCAAAGCACAGTCATTTCAAAAAGAAAACGAAAGAGAGGCAGCTGCAAAGATTCAGAAAAAAACGAATCATTTAAAACACGGCCATGAGCTCCTGCATTTAATCACAGAATTGCAGTGCAATCACGCAATTGCAATGTTTCAGGCTCCGATGAGTAATACCACTAGACAAAGCAATTAACAATATGAACGACACATTTCTACATGTTTTTGTTTGTTGTTATCTCGACTGAGTGTGTATCTCCAATATACCGTTGAACTGTAATACACTGTTTTATTATATTTGTTTATTTATTCATTTATTATTTTTATGTTTATATACACACTTCTCTTTCCGTTTATTTGTTCGCTTATTTAATTATTCACCCGTTTGATCGCTTGGAAATTAGGAGGTAGATCGGATATCAATCTTGCGTTATTCCAGATTTATTGTTAAACAATGTAAGGCTTTATATGATTCAGTAAACCGGAAAGAAGATATTTTCCATTTCAAACAATACTGAAAGGCCGCCTCTGTCAGGTAATGTATTTTGCAGTATACAGACGACCAACATAAATGTACAACCTACTTTCAAAGGATATTTCTATCCTATTTGATTTTAGTTTATTCTCTTTCTCTCGTGTCCTCTCTCCACGAAGTTCAAAAAAAATAAATAAATATATAAATAAACAAATAAATAAAATAAAACAAAGCAGAAAAGGTCAAAACAAAACAACCTCATAGTCAAATAGACAGACAGACCTTTCCCTCCCTCCTTTCCCCCCATTACCCCACCTCTCCTTCCCCCTCTCCTTTCACTTACCCCTGCCCCATCTCCCGTTCCATCCATCCATCTATCCTCTCTCTGTCCCATCCCTCCTTCCCTCTCTCCTTTCCCCCTCCTCATGGCATCCTTTCCGTTTCTCCTTTACCCTCCCCCTCCCTCATCTCTCCTTTCACCTTCCCCCTCCCCTCATCCTCCATCATCCTCCCCCTCCCCCTCCCCCTCCCGAGCAGCAGCGTGTTCCTCCTTCTCGGGCAACAACATCAGAAGGGAGCCGGAGACGCGTATAGAACTTGAACCAATCTGCGATATGGACCCGCGCTCGGATCGCCCTGGCTTTGAGGAGGTCCGGAGATGTATTCTGGCCTGGTCTAAAGGCAGGCAATATTACCTGGCTGATTGCACAGATCGGGGAGATAGAACGCACCTGAGATATTAACCGGGGAAAGGGCGTGCGAGGAACTAGGAATAAGGGGGAGAATGGAAGGTGACCTCGTGGATCCGCGAGCAGGGAGGAGAATGGAAGCTGACCTGGTGGAGTTAGGAGAAGAGAGGAGATGTGGGGATGACCTGGTGGAACTACGAGCCGAGAGGAGAATCTGGATGACCTGATGGAAAGCAAAGAAAAGAATGAATGATGACCTGGTAGGACTACGCGTCAAGAGGAGTGCGATGACTATGAACACTGAGCCGACGCTGTACCTGGGGATAAAGTGTATTAGGTGATGTTCATTTCCCGGCGCCCATCAAGAGCAGCTCTCTCGACAGCTGGCAAATCCGCGGCGAAATGTTAACTTCATCTCGCGGTTTATTACGGGGAAGACAATGGACTCGAGAGTTTACGGGCAAGAGGAGCAGAATCTCACACGAAAACATGCACGGTTGACGGAATTCCTGAGTTTAGATGACGGAGGTATGTGGATTTGGAACAAAAGGGAGGGAGACAGATGGAGAGGGGAAGGGGGTGAGGAGAACATAAGGCGACGAAGAGAAGAAGAAAGGGATCACACACACACACACATATGTGTGGATATATGTGTATGTTTGTATGTATATATATATATATATATATATATATATATATATATATATATATATATATTATATATATATAAATATATATATGTACATATATATATATATATATATATATATATATATTTACTTTTCTAATTATTGATTATATATATATATATATATATATATATTTTTTTTTTTTGTGTGTGTGTGTGTGTGTGTGTGTGTTGTGTGTGTGTGTGTATATGTATAGTATATATATATATATATATATATATATATATATATATATATATATATATATATTATATATTATATATAGTATTTTATTATATATATATATATATATATATATATATATATTTTATATATATATATATATATATATATATATATATATATATATATATATATATATATAGAGAGGAGAGAGAGAGAGAGAGAGAGAGAGAGAGAAGACAGAGAGACAGACAGACAGACGACAGACAGACAGACAGACAGACAGACAAACAGACAGAGAGACAGAGACAAAGACAGAGACAGACAGACGAAGAAGGAGACAGAGACAAGGGGGGAGAGAGAGAGAGAGAAGAGAGGAGAGAGAGAGAGAGAAGAGAGAGAGAAGAGAAAAAAGAGAGAGAGAGAGAGAGAGAGAGGAGAAAAGAGAGAGAGAGGAGAGAGGGAGAGAGAGAGGGGAGAGAGAAAAGAAGAGGAAGGAAGAGAGAGAGAAGAGAGGGGAAGGGAGAGAGGGGGAGAGAGCAAGAGAAAGAGAGAGGAGCAAAGGAGGAGATCGCACATAGGTGAAGCTATCAAAAGGACGAAAACATTGGAACAAAATTATCCCCCAAAAGGAGACAAATGCAACCACAACAAACACAGAAAGCAGGAAACTGAACGCTCCGAAGACAGGGAAAGGAGGGAAAACAAAACTAAACCCAGAATTTAAGGGCCCAAATTTCCTCCCAAAAATTTATCCCCCCCGAGTCGGAAACCTGGAGGAGTTATTAAAAGGTTGGGGGCCCCGAGGGGCCTTGGGGGCCCCGGAGTGAGCGAGGGCCCACGGAGCAAAAGGGAAATTAAAAACCCCCCCCCCCCCCCCCCCCCCCCCCCCCCCCCCCCTTTTCCCCCCCCACCCCCCCCCCCCCCCCCCCCCCAAAAAAAACCCCCCCCCCCCCCCCCCCCCCAAAACAAAAAAACCCCCCCCCCCCCCCCCCCCCCCCCCCAAAAAAAAACCCCCCCCCCCCCCCCCCCCCCCCCCCCCCCCCCCCCCTTTTTCCCCCCCCCCCCCCCCCCCCCTTTAAAAAACTTTTTTTTTTTTTTGTTTTCCCCCCCCCTTTTGGGGGGCCCCCCCCCCCCCCCCCCCCCCCCCCCCCCCCCCTTTTTTTTTCCCCCCCCCTCCCCCTTTCCCCCCCCCCTCCTCCTCCCCTCTCCCCTTCTTTCCCCCTCCTCCCCTCCTCCTCCTCCTCCCCCCCTTCCCCCCTTTTCCCCCCTCTCCCCCTCCTCCTCCCCTCCTTTTTCCCCCCTCCTCCCCCCCCCCTCTCCTTTTTTTTTCTTTTTAAATTTATTTTTTTCTCTCCTTTTTTCCCTTTTTCCCCCTTTTTCTTCTTTCCTTCTCCATTTTTCCCCCTCTTTTTTTTCTTCCTTTCCCTCTTTTCCCCCCCTCCCCCTCCCCCTGTTTTCCCACCCCCCCCCCCCAATCCCTTTTCCCCCCCTTTCCTTTCCTCCCCTTTCCTTTCCTTTTCCCCCCCCCCCCCTCCCCCCCCTTTTTTTTTTTTTTTTCCTTTTTTTCTTTTCTTTTTTCTCTCTCCTTTTTTTCCCTCTCTCTCTCTCTTTTTCTCTCTTCCTCTCTCTTCCTCTTTTACCCCCCTCATTCTCTCTCTCTCTCTCTCTCTCTCTCTCTCTCTCTCCTCCATTCCCCCTCTCTCTCCATCCTCCACTCCATCTCTCTCTTCCTTCTCTCCCGCTCCTTCTCTCTTCACCTTCCTACGCCGGCGCTGTAAGAATCCCTCATATTTCCTCTCCTGCCGGATATTGTAGTCAAGGGAGACTGCAAGGAGACGCACAACAGCCAGATCCTGTTTCTATCTCGGTTCGATTGAAGGGGAAGCTGTGGCCAAGGAAATCATTATCGACCCTCTGTACAATTCGCACATCTTTATGACCCCCGTGTGATTTTTTTTTTTTTTTTTTTGAGAGAGAGAGAGAGTTTGAGTAGGGTTGAGTATTGTATATTTCGCCATTTATCTTTTGTGAGTTTTTTTATATGTAGAGAAAAAGAGTGTTGTAGGGGTGTGTTTATGATAAAACTGAATATGAATTATCCAGGAAAGTCAAGATTCGCCCTTTTCCTTGTAATTATTTCGATGTACCCATAATTCTGACTGCAAATTAGTACAATGTACAATTATCTTAATCAAGTAAGTTCTATAAAACTGTGATAGGTACAGAAACATAGTAAAGTGCAACTTCATGACACTTCTGAAAATTATTTAAACGCGTGTTATTGCAAGAGAGAAACAGAGACAAAAATACCCTTCGATATTTTTTTTACGTTTCCAACCACAATCTTGAAATCAGAGCGGTTTGATGCACATTTTTTTTACTTTTTTAAACATCACCGGGTGAAAGGTCGGCTACAGACGATCTGCTGGAAATTGTGCTACAAGAATTTTATAGAATCATAAATGGATTTCTGTTCGCAGTAGTCTGTATTTTGTTGAAGTATATTTTTATGTAAAAGTTTTGTAATTTGGTTGATTAATCTTATATATTTTGTATATGTACTGTACGGTTAACTCTGTACGGCCTAAAAATATGTATTCGATTACAAAGCAATGATGGGGAAAGAAAGTTTTCGCAGATGTGAGTTGTCATGCTGCGTGGAAGTAAGAATAGTGAGGGGAGTTGTATATTTATTCTGTTATTCTTTGTTAGCTTCTTGATTTAGGATCTTCAATATCTCTTTGTGTTCATTTTCTCTTTGCTATTTTTATCCTTATCATTTTAATCCTTATCATTATCAATATTATAGTTTTATTCTTAGTCTTCTTATTATTATTCCACCACTACTACCGCTGCAGCTGCTACTATTATTAGTTTATTTATACGATAGATCTTAACATTATGATCTTAACCTTTTTTTTTCTCTCTCTTTCCCTATCTCTCTCTCTCTCTCTCTCTTTCTCTCTCTCTCTCTCTCTCTCTCTCTCTCTCTCTCTCTCTCTCTCCTCTCTCTCTCTCTCTCTCTCTCTCTCTCTCTCTCTCTCTCTCTCTCTCTCTTCTTTTTTACTTTGTTGTTAGATCTTTAACTGCCATGTGTCATCTTTTCCATGGCAATTAGATCGCGTGACGCCCAAAACCTGTCTCACAAGCTCCGCCCAGTCTTGTGACGTAATGGGAATGGCCGCGGTTGACAGCTAGCCGTTTTACCGCATTGGTTATATTTTCGCCTGGTACACGGTATTTTGGAATACAACATCCTCCATGGCTTTTGATATCTTATGGTTGAGTTTGCCCACTGTAAGTACGACTGTGCATGAAAGCAACCGAAGTAGGAGGAATGCATGGCAACTCGATGAATGTTTACCGCCGTCTCAATTCCTGTCGTGCAAAAGGTGTCGAGGCCACATCCGTCGGAAAGAGGCCTATAATTACACCCACGGTAGTCTGAAATAGGTAGTTCCACTGCTAGTTGGCAACTTCTTAGCTAAGCCCTGTCTCTTTCTGTTTATTAAGTGCAAATAACACGCACACAAACCGAGGTAGGAGGAATGCATCTGGTAACTCGATAAAAGTCTACTGTCGACTCAATTCCTGTCGCGCCAAAGGGTGTCGCGTTAGCCGTAACCGTCGGAAAAGACAACTGTACTTTTCTATTTCTTCTTTTTTATTACTCACACACACACACACACACACACACACACACACACACACACACACACACACACACACACACACACACACACACACACACAACACACACACACACACACAAACACACACACCCTATCTATATAGACACACACATACAATGCGTGTGTGTGTGTGTGTGTGTGTGTGTGTGTGTGTGTGTGTGTGTGTGTGTGTGTGTGTGTGTGTGTGTGTGTCCAGTGACCATGCAGTGTGTGACCAGTGTCTGTGTCCCATATGCAGTGTATGTCCAATGCCCAGTGAGTGTTTCAGTGTACGTGAGCCATCTCTCTTCCCGCCCTTTTCCTTGGTCATTTGATTCTATCTTTTTGACAGAGTTTCCCCTTTGTAGCTATTGGTTTTCTATGCGCTTTTTTCAATCAAATTTCAGTTTCAAGATAGGTTATCATTCATAACATCACTATATCTTTGTCAATGTCTGTAAGTTTGATATTCTAGTGTATTTCTCAGTCTCAACTTTCGGTATCGTGTCCACGTTTTGAATATATATATATATATATATATATATATATATATATATATATATATATATATATATATATATATATTTTAGTATGATTGAGAGAGGCATGTCCTGGTGGAATGATGGCTGTGTGAAATTATTAATATTTATATATATGTAGTTATATATTATATATATATATATAATATATATATAATATTTTGTGTGTGTTATATATATATATATATATATAAAATATATATATATATATATATATATATATATATATATACATATCAACGTGACTGAAATAGACTAGATAAAGCTGCGAGAGAAATACCAAACTCTGGTGAACTAAACTAAGCT
>NC_051388.1:25646850-25648822 GCF_015228065.2 Penaeus monodon | reverse complement strand
ATATATATATATATTATATATATTATTATAGATATATATATATATAAGAGAGAGAGAGAGAGAGAGAGAGAGAGAGAGAGAGAGAGAGAGAGAGAGAGAGAGAGAGAAAAGAGAGAGAGAGAGAGAGAGAGAGAAGTTTACAAATGAAAAATGTGATTACTAGGAGAATCAGTCGACGGAAAAACTAACAGGGCCTACAGATTGCCAACAGAGAGAGACAATCAACAGAAAACCGACATATAAGCAACAGAAAACCGAAACAGATGCAACGGAGAACCAACAAAAAAACAACAGAAAACCAGCACAGAAGCAACGGAGAACCAGTAACGCGAACGCCAGTTATTTCTCCGCCCTCTAGTTCCCTGTGCCTGAGGAATGCACACTTTCTGTGGTCCTCTGGCCTGCTTGCAAGCGTGAGATTCTGTTTTTTTTTTCTTTTTTTTTTTACTGACACTGTCAAGTCAATATCGTAAAGCCTTCGGAGGACCAGAATTTATCATTGTTTTGTTGAAAGAATTATGGAATATCTGCCATGGACTTCGTTGAAATGTATTTGAACTTTTTAGTCAGACGTCACCAAAGGAAACAAATAAAAATAAAATTCCCAGAAGCAGAGAAATCGCGTCTTTTTTCATCTTTTTTATTTATTTTTTTTTTTACATTTTCACTGATTCTTCTCTTCATTTTTCAAAAAAAAAAAAATTACCTACTTTAAAGGGGTTTTGTCCTACCGGAGTTCCTCTTCTCGTGGCGAACCCCAAGGGAAAGGAATTCACGCTTAGCCTTGCAGTTGGGACGAGACCCGTGACCCTGCCTTGCACTGAACCCGGAGAGAACCAGGGAGAACCAACAGACTGCCGCGAGAGGACCAAAATAACAGCGACAGAGACCACAAACAGAACGCTAACAGAGGACCAACATAACGTCAGACAGAAAACTAACAATATACCAAAAGAGAAACAACAGAGAAATACGAGAGGGCCAGAGAGCGAAGCAACAGAACGCCAAAGAGCTGGTTGATAGAGAACCAACGAAGATACAGCAGAGAACCAGCACTGAAGAGCTGAAAATTGCACAAATATCACTAGCGAACCAATAGACTCTCGCGAGAACACTTTCATAGAACCAACCCGAGAACCAGAAGAGCGCAACAGAGACACACAAAGCGAACCACAATAACACCGAGAGAACAGATCCCAAGTGAACCGAACAGCCGCATCAGACGTGAAAAGAGAACCACCCGACTCGCTCCAGAACCCAGAAGAAGAACCACCCGACCCGCTCCAGCAACCCGACGGCATAACCACCCGACCCGCTCCAGCACCCGCCCGGTCCAGAACCGCCGAGAAGAACCCTGCCAAGTTCCCTCTCGCGACATCATATTCCCGAAGTGTTTTTCCCGTGGATTATCAAAGACTCATTTTCCGCGCCGAGAACATCACCAAGCGCGCTCCGGCCCGCGATATTCCCCGAGGGTTTTGCGACTCATGAATATTAATATTTCTGCCGCTTATGTAAATATGATCTCTTCGCTGTATGGATATGCGGGTGCAGTTCGGACAGGAAATTCGCTACGTATTTTTTCTTTTTTCTTTTCTTTTTTATGGCAGTGCGTCGTTGAAGGCAGGATCCTCTGTTGTCTTGACACACGTACACAAACACACACATATGTATATAGATGTGCGCAATGTGTATATCCATACATATGCATATATATATATATATATATATATATATATATATATATATATATATATATATATATATATATATATATATATATGTGTGTGTGTGTGTGTGTGTGTGTGTGTGTGTGTGTGTGTGTGTGTGTGTGTGTGTGTGTTTTATGTATGTGTGTGTGTGCGTACATAAATGTGCGTGTGCATGTATGTGTATAAATTGTGTATGTATTTATCTAAATATATGCAAATCGAGAATATATATACAACGCATGTTAGCCAATAAGCCCGCC
>NC_051388.1:25626850-25631850 GCF_015228065.2 Penaeus monodon | reverse complement strand
TCTCTTCTCTCTCCTCCTCCTCTCTCTGTCTCTCGACTCATCGTCCCCTCATCTCATCTCTCTCTCTCTCTCCATCTCTCCTCTCTCACACTCAGCTTACGCACACACATCACTCAACTCTCTCTCTCGATCCTCTCTCTCTCCTCTCCGCTCTATCTAATCTATCTCTCTCTCTCACTCTCCTCCTCTCTTCTTTCTCTCTCTTCCCTCTATTTCTTCTTTTTCTTGCTCTCCGTCCCCCCTCTCTCTCTCTCTCACTCACATCACATCTCTCTCCTCTCGCACTCTAATCTCTCATCGTCATCCTTCTCTCTCTCGCTTCTGGTCTGTCATCGTCTCTCCTCTTCTCACTCTCTCTCTCTCTCGTCATCACTCACTCCTACTCTCATGTCTCTCTCTCTTCTCTCTCTTCCTACTCTCCGCATTCACTCTCTTCTCGCTCTTCTTTTCACTCCATCACTCACTCATTCTTTCTCCATCTCTCTCATCTCTCCTCGTCTTCGTCTCTTATCTCCACTCATCTCTCGTCTCTCTAGTCTCCCTCTCTCTCTCTCTCTCTCAACCCGCTCAAATCTCTCTCTCTCTCTCCACCTCATCTCATCTCCCTCCATTCTCCCCTCTCCCTCCTCTCTCTCACTCTCTCTCTCTCCTCTGCCTCTCCCTCATTCACCTCTCCAAACTCTCTCTCCTCATCTCTCCGTCCTCCATCATCACATTCGGACCCCTCGATCCTCTCCCCTCTGTATCTCCGAATCTCTCTCTCCTCTCCCGTCTCCTCTCTCTTTCTCTCTCTCTCACCCCGTCGACGTTACCATCTCCTCTCACTCTCCTCTCTCTCTCTCTTCACTCACTCACTCGCTCTCCTCTTTTCTACTCACTCACTCTCTCTCCTCTCTCGTCGACTCTCTCTCCGTCTCTCTCTCTCTCCTCTCTCTCTCTCCATCTCTCTCTCACACTCAGTCTCAATCTCACGAAGTCTCTCGTCCTCCTCTCTCGCTCCTCTCTCTCCTCTGCTTATTTCTTTATTATTATTTTTCGTGCTCTCTCCCCACCCACTCTCTCTCTCTCTCTGGTTTTTCTTCTCTCTCCGTTTCTCTCTCTCTCTCCTCCTCTACTCTCTCTCTCTCTCCTCATCTCTCTATCTCTCATCCTTCGCTATCACTCCCTCTCTCATCTCTCTCCTGTCCATCTCTCGTCTTTTCTCTCTCTCTTCTCTACGTGATCTTCGAATAGCCCAATTCGTCTGCAGCTCTCATCTCTGTGTTTTTCTCTTCTCTCTGTTTCTCCCCTCTCTCTTCACCTCTCTCTCTCTCTCCGTCGTCTTCCTCCCTTCCTCTCCCATCTCTCTCTCCTCCCTCTATCTCTCCCTCTCTCTCTCTCTCGCTCCTCCGCAGCTCCTCCCTTCTCCTTATCTCTGCCCTCCCTCTCTCTCTCTCATCTCTCTCTCTCGTCTTTCTCTCATCGTAACCTCCGTCGTCATCCTCTCGTTATCTCTCCCTCTCTCTCTCTTTCTCTCTCTCTCATCGTCTTCATCTCTTCCTCTCTCTCTCTTTTCTCGTCTCTCGTCCCTCTCTCTTCTCTCTCTCTCTCTCCTCTCATCTCTCTTCTCTCTTCTTCCTCTCTCTTCTTTTCTTTTTCCTTGCTCTCCGTCCCTCTTCTCTCTCTCTCTCTTCTCTCTCTCTCTCCTCTCTCTCTCTCTCTTCTCTCCATCTCTCTCTCTCTCTCTCTCTCTCAAATATTCTATTAATAGGCTAAGAATGTTGAAATTCCTTTGATGTTTGCTTTTCTTGTAATTGCTTCATTAGCTATTCTTACATTTCAATAGATTTCAGAAATAGCATTATAAAGAGGTCAACCTCGCCCCCCCCCATCTCTCTCTCTCTCTCTCATCCTCTCAGAATCCGTTCTCGCTCTCTCTGTCATCCTCTCCTCGCTCTCATCCACTCCCTCTCATCCATCCTCCAGACCCCCTCTCTCTCCCTCTCTCATCTCCCTCCCGCTCTCACCGTCTCTCTCTCCACTCACATCTTCTTCCTCTCTCTCCTCGTCTCTCCTCACTCCACTTCATCTCAACTCCTCTATCTCTACTCCTTCTCAAATCCCCTCCCTAACCTCCCTCTCTCGATTCTCTCTCTACGCTCACTGCCCTCTCCCGTCCCCCGCCTCTTCTCTCCGTCGTCTCTCATCGGCTTTACTCTTCACCTCTCCTCTCTCGGTCATCTCCTCCTCTCCTCAGTCCTTTTCTCTCTCTTCCTCCCTCCCTCTCTCTCCTACTAAGCTAGTGAATAATTGAATTGATAACAGAGGGATAAATAAGCGATTATCGAACTGATGATAGACAACAAATTAGATAAGTGACTTACTCAAAGATAGATTGATAGATAAGTAAATGAATAAATGAACAGATAAATATGAGGCAGGAGGTTAAGCGACGAATTGCCTTTATTTAAATATCCAAATAAACATATTCTTTCATCGTTAATTGTAAATAATCCCAGTCCACGTACGTATTTAGCCGTCACACTAACCACACATCAAAGGGTTATGATTATCAAAGAGCAGTTACGGAAAGCTTCAAATAACTCGGGAGAGGAAGCAATACCTATATGCAAATGAATGAATAACATCCTATTCACTAATTTCACTGCATCATGCAACGCGTTTGTGAGTCTTTTGATCCATACTGTTCTTCGTGTTTTCTCTTTATGCAACCGATTATTGACTTGATATCAATAACGCGCCAACTATCAACTAATCTGTATCTTTCTTGATTTTTTTTTTTTGTGGTTTGATAAGAATCGTGAAGAATGTTTTTATTTATTTATTTATTTATTTTTCTTTTTATTGTTTTGCTTTGTTATGCGAATTCCACGTAGCATATATTACATGCATGCTCGGACACTTTACGCAATGGGCTTAGTCTCCCAGCATGCATATATACATACAAACACACACACACACACACACACACACACAACACACCAACACAAACACAACACACATCACCACAACACACAACCACAACACACACACACACGGACACACCACACACACACCTACAACACACAACACACACACACATCACACCACATATATTATATATATATATATATATATATATATATATATATATATATATATATATATATATATATATATATATATAAACATACCACATGGAATCCACATGAACGAGACGTGTTTCGAGAATGAAAATGAAATACATTGGCGAACGCATGGTTCAGGAGCGAAAACGGTCGAGCATCGTCCGAGATCGTTCGAGATCGTTCGAGATCGTACTAGATCGTTCGAGATCGTTTCGAGATCGTGGTGCCGAGATCGTTTCGGACGTTTCGAGATCGTTTCGATATCGTCCCGAGATCGTTCGAGAATCGTTCGAATCGTTTCGAGATCGTCCGAGATCGTCCGAGATCCGTCCGAAGTCGTTCGAGATCGTTCGAGATCGTTCGAGATCGTCCGATAATCGTTCGCAGATCGGTTCGAGATCGTCCGAGATCGTTCGAGATCGTCCGAGATCGTTCGAGGATCATTCGAATCGTTTTCGAGAAGATGGACGCGAATCGTTTTCCAGATCGTTCCAGACTCGTTCCAGATCGTCTGCCGAGATCGTTTCGAGATCCGTCCGAGATCGTCCGAGATCGTTTTGAGATCGTTCGAGCAAGCGTCCGAGATTCTTTCGAGAATCGTATCGAGATCGTTCGAATTCGTTCGAGAGTCGTGTCCCGAATCGTCGAGATCGTTTCGAGATCGTTCGAGATCGTTCGAGATCGTCCGAGCTCGTCCGAGATCGTTCGACATCGTTCGAGATCGTTCGAGATCGTCAGAGATCGTCCCCGAGATTCGTTTCGAGATCGGTTCGAGATCGTTCGAGATCGTTCGAGATCGTGTCGAGATCGTTCGACGAGATCGTTCGATATCGGTACCCCGAGATTACGTTCGAGATCGTTTCGAGATGTTCGGAGATCGTTCGAGATCTTCGAGATCATCCGGATCGTTCGAAGATCGTCCGAGATCGTTCGAGATCGTTCGAGATCGTTCGAAGATCGTCCGAGATCGTTCGAGATCGTTCGAGATCGTTCGAGATCGTTCGAGAATCGTCCGAGTTCGTCGAGGATTCGTCCTAGATCGTCCGAGATCAGTCCGCGATCGTTCGAGGATCGTTCGAGAACCGTTCGAGATTCGTCGAGATCGTTCGAGACTCGTTTCGAGATCGTACAGAATCGTTCGAGATCTCCGAGATCGTTTCGAGATCGTTCGAGATCGTTCGAGATCGTCCGAGACGTTCCGAGATCGTTCGAGATCGTTCGAGATCGTTCGAGATCGTCCGAGATCGTTCGAGATCGTTCGAGATCGTTCGAGATCGTCCGAGATCGTTGAGATCGTCCGAGATCGTCCGAGATCGTTCGAGATCGTTCGAGATCGTTCGAGATGTCCGAGATCGTTCCGAGATCGTTCGAGATCGTTCGAGATCGTCCGAGATCGTCCGAGATCGTTCGAGATCGTTCGAGATCGTTCGAGATCGTCCGAGATCGTCCGAGATCGTCCGAGATCGTCCGAGATCGTCCGAGATCGTCCGAGATCGTCCGAGATCGTTCGAGATCGTTCGAGATCGTCCGAGATCGTCCGAGATCGTTCGAGATCGTTCGAGATCGTCCGAGATCGTTCGAGATCGTCCGAGATCGTTCGAGATCGTTCGAGATCGTTCGAGATCGTCCGAGATCGTCCGAGATCGTTCGAGATCGTCCGAGATCGTTCGAGATCGTTCGAGATCGTTCGAGATCGTTCGAGATCGTTCGAGATCGTCCGAGTTCGTCCGAGATCGTTCGAGATCGTTCGAGATCGTCCGAGATCGTTCGAGATCGTTCGAGATCGTTCGAGATCGTTCGAGATCGTCCGAGATCGTTCGAGATCGTTCGAGATCGTCCGAGATCGTTCGAGATCGTCCGAGATCGTCCGAGATCGTTCGAGATCGTTCGAGA
>NC_051388.1:25604636-25607136 GCF_015228065.2 Penaeus monodon | reverse complement strand
AAAGAAGAGAGAAGGAAAGAGGACGAGAGGAGAACGGAGAAGCGCGAAAAAGGAGAGCGGAGAGAGAGAGAGAAGAGAGAAGAGAGAGAGGAGAGAGGAGATGGAGAGAGAGAGAGAGAGAGAGAGAGAGAGAGAGAGAGGAGAAAAGGGGACGAGAGAAAACCGGATAGAGCGAGAAGAGAGAGCGTAGGAGAGAGAGAGAGAGAGAGAGAGAGAGAGAGAGAGAGAGAGAGAGAGGAAAGAGAGAAAAAAGAAATCGAAGATGAGGAGGAATGGAGCATCATTAAAACTTTAACAGAATGAGTGAACAATGAAGTCAAAACCGAAAAAAATAAATGAAATGGGAAATTTAAGCGCAAAGTTTCAATCCAAACTAGACTAACAACTTTGTGTAATGTGTTTCACTTACTCGAAAGTTACAGTAAATGGTCGCACATCAGTGAACCCGAAATCGGTGAAAGAAAATTAAATCTCAAACTTCTTTGGTATTGAAAAAGGTGGAAGTATGATATATATATATATATATATATAGATATATATATGTATATCTTTATATATATATATTATAGATATATCTAGGATATATATATATAGATATATAGTATTTATTTATTTATAAAAAGAATAACATAATAGATATATATGTTATATATATATATATATATATATATATATATATACATATATATATATTCTATAATGTCTATATATTATATATTATACAATATGTATGTATTATATATATACTTATATACACACACACACACACACACACACACACAAAACTTCACACACACAACACATTACATACATAAATATGTATATATCTATATATATATTATATATATCTATATATATATATATATATATCTATAGTATCTATATATGTATGTATGTGCGTGTGTGTGTGTGTGTGGTGTGTGTGTGATGATGTGTGTGTGTGTGTGTGGTGTGTGTGTGTGTGCGTGATGTGTGTGTGTGTGTGGTGTGTGTGTGTGGTTTTTTATGTGTGTAATATCTATATTTATATATGTATTATATAGTGATATATTATAAATGTATATATATATATATATATATATATATATCTATATAATATATATATATTTGTACGTATATCTATATATATATATATATATCATCTCTAGTATCTATATACTTACTATCTAGCCTATATATATATTTATATAAGTATATTCTCCGCTCCTCTCTCGATTTGTACGTCTATCTCTATATCTATATATCTCTTATCTCTCTCTATCTCTCTCTATTATATATCTATCTCTCTCTTTGTACGTTTCTAATATAGCTACTCTATATATATCTATGCTCATATTGGTTCTCTCTCTCTCTCCCTCTCCCTCTCTCTGCTTATGTTATCTCCTTTTATATCTCTCTATCTATCTCTATCTCTGTATATATTATCTCTATATCTCTATATATCTCTATATATGTTTGTGTTTGTGTGTGTGTGTGTGTGTGTGTATCATATATCCATACTTTTACATAATCTATATCTATATCTCTATCTACCTATCTATGTGTGTGGTGTTGTGTGTGTGTGTTTGTGTATATATGTATATATATATATATATATATATAAGTATATCATATATATAGATATATACTATATATATATTACTATATATATATATTTGTGTATATATATGTATATATATATATACATATATAACCATGAATAAATGTACATCTATATCCAAACACACCAACGAAGACCTCACAAAGTACAATTCTTTATCCAAGACCGCAATCGTTCTGGCCGCCCATCCGATGGCGATTGGATGGCGTATCTCCTGATTAGGCGACAGACCCTTTGCCGTCCAGCTCGACCTTGGATTATTTCCAAGACCCTGATTCTATAAGGATTGCGTCGGGATCGGGTCTCCGGCGGAAGGCACTTCCGGATTCGTTTGATTTTGGGCGTTAGGCTTCTGTGTGTGTTTGTTTGTCAGTTTTTTTTTTTATTTGTTGTTGTTTTTATTATTTTCTGTTCTTCATTAGACCAAATTGTATTTGTCGCTGGAACGTCGAGGTAATTGTGAATTTATTTTAAAGAGTAAAGTGAAAAAGATATACAAACATGCATATCATAATAATATATTACAAAAGTGTTAGCTTACACTCTCAGCAAAGTGCCCTGCCTCAATACCACCATTTTCTCCTCCTGTTACATTACTCGACGTTATATTTTATCGGTCTTTACCAATCATGATATCTAAGACGAAGATATCGAAGTCCGGAAAGGAAAGTTAGGTCTTGTGTCATTTTCGTTCTCTTGCAATCGCAATGCAACACCAAATAAGTAAAAAAAAAAGGGGGTGGGAGACCTTTTTTGTATATTCCTTCCTTGTTAATGATTCTTCGTTGATGTGATAATTTTAAATTGTTTACAAACACTAATCATCATCTTGAGAAAAAAATAATCTGGACCTTTCAAGTCTTCATCGCAAGCGTTCGAGTGATTGCATGCGGTCAGCAT
>NC_051388.1:25599636-25602136 GCF_015228065.2 Penaeus monodon | reverse complement strand
CTTTATGAATATTTAAAAACACTGAGTCACACACACACACACACACACACATGCACACCAAAACCCACACACACCACACATAAACACGCACACACCCCCACAGAGCACACACACATATACAATAATCCCACATACATACATAATATATATATAATAATTTTTTTATATATATATATATAAGATAATAGATAGTAGATAGATGATAGAAGAAGATAAAAGTAGATATATATATAATATATTATATATATATAAATAATATATATACATATAATATATATAATATATAAAAATATATTTTATATAATATATTTATATTACAGTACTATATATTATTATTTTAAAATTTTATATATATTAATTATATATATATTAATATAAAAGGAGAGGAGAGAGGAGAGGAGAGAGAGAGATGGAGAGAAGAGAGAGAGAGAGAGAGATGTGTGTGTGTGTGTGTGTGTTTTGTTTTTGTTTGTGTGTGTGTGTGTGTGTGTGGTGGTGTGTGTGTGTGTGTGTGTTGTGTGGGGTGTATGTGTATGTGTGTGTTTTTTGTGATGTGTGTGTTGTTGTGTGTGGGTGTGTTTGTGTGGTGTGGTGTGTATTTATAAAAATATTATATATAAAATTTTAATATATATATATATTATATATATATATATATATATATGATATGTATATGTATTTATAAGTTTTTTGTTATATATTAATAATATATATATATAATAATATATATATAGTATGTATACATGTGTGTGTGTGTTTTTGTGTGTGTGTGTTTGTGTGGGGTGATATATGTATCTATATATATTTATATATATATATATATATATATATAATATATTTTTAATTTTTAATATATATATAAATGTTTTATGCACACACACGTATATTATAAATTATATATATATTATAATAATATATATATATATATATAAAATATTTTATAAATTTTAAATATACATATTAATACATATTTATTTTTTAAATAAAATATATATATATCTAAAATTATATATTTTACAACACACTAACACACCACACACACACACATACAACACACACGCACATTAATATATAATATAATATTAATAAATATTATATATATATATTATATTATACATATATATAATGTAAAATATATAATATTTATATATATAATATATAATATATAATATATTGTGGTGTGTGTGGTGTGTGGTGTGTGTGTGTGTGTGTTGTGTGTGTGTGGTTGTGTGTTATATATATAAAATATTAAATTATATAATATAAAATAATTATATAATTATATATATATATAAAATATATATTTTTCACACACAACATATAATATAAATTATTTTTTAATTAATATATAAATATATTATATAATTATAATATTATTATAAATATTATATATATAAATGTAATGATATATTATATATAATATATAATATATTAAAAAATTTGGTGTGGGTTGTGGTGTGTGTGTGTGTGGTGTTTTTGGTGTGTGGTGGGGGGGTGTGGGGTTGGCGACTCCCGCGATGGTCAGTGGGATTTATACTACACACACACCCACACACAAATACACCACACACGCACATAATATATAAATATATAATATAAAATTTTAATAATATAAATATATATATATTTTATATATATGTAATATAATATGTATATATTATATAATATATATATATATATAATGTATTATTAAAATAGGGGGTGTGTGGTGTGTGTGTGGTGTGTGTGTGTGTGTGTGTGTGTGTGTGTGTGCGACTGCCGCGATGGTCCAGTGGGTAGAGCACTGGAGTCAATTCCCGGTCGCGGCGGTAGCATAAATGTCTGTGCTCCGACTGCTGGCTCGAGTCCGATCTCGCGGCGAGGAAAAAAAACAATACGCCTTGAAAAGAAACGCAGGTGTCGTCGGGGAAAATGTGTTAGCGCGCCGAACCGCGGTCATTAGGAAGGGCATCCAACAGGCAAGGGGTCGTCAAATAAAACCTTTAAGGGGGAATGAGAGAGGCCCATGTTTGCAGTGGAATGAATGGTGATCAAAAAAAATAATAAAAAAAGATAAAATTATATATATATTAATATATATCAAAAGAAATATATATATAATATAAATATATTTATTAATTATTAATATTTTATTAAAATTTTTTATATATATATAAAAGAGAGGGAGAGAGGAGAGGAGAGAGAGGAGAGAGAGAGAGAGAAATAATAAATACTACTACATACATAGGGATAGAAAATGAGTATGTTGTGTATTAATTGTTGTGGTGTGTGTAGAAAAAACCCAAGACTAATTGATAGATAAATGAGTAGAAAGATAAATCGATAGATAAATAACACGTAAATAAATAAATACTTTTCATCGATCTTTCATTTTTATCGACTCGAAGATGCACTTGGCAGGAGAGTGCCAAGTGACAGATTAATGATGACCGTTAACGCAAATGAATGTATACATGTATACATATAGCACTCAGGCAGCTATCACCAGCCTTTCAAGCGC
>NC_051388.1:25587136-25589636 GCF_015228065.2 Penaeus monodon | reverse complement strand
GAGGAAAAGTGGGTGAGAGAAAGATGGAGGGAAGGAGAGGGAGGGAAGATTGAAGGGAGAAAGAGGGAAGAGGGGTAAGAAAGGGAAAAAGTGGAAAAAGTGAGGGACGGAAGAGTGAAAGGCGAGGAAGGGAAGGGGGGAAGGGGGAGAGAGAGGGAAGAAGGGGAGGTGAGTTACTTATTCACATATTTGTTGGTGTGGGATCCAGAATTTAAAAAAAAATAAAGAAAGTCTGTAAATTGAGGTCGTTATATGGTAAGAAAAATGATGATAATAAGGAGAGACAGAAGAGGTGGAAGAAGAAGAAGAAAGAAAGAAAGAGAATAAGAATTCAAAGAACAACAACAACAACAAAATGAATATCTAACAAAAACAAAAATAGTCTTCAGAAAATATTAATAAGAAAAGAGCGAATCTAAAGCAAGAGAGAGAGAGAGAGAGAGAGAGAGAGAGAGAGAGAGGGAGAGAGAGAGAGACGAAGCGACGAGCGAAGGAGAGGAGAGAGAGGGAGAGATGAGGCGGGGGGAGGCGAGAGGGGAAGAGACGACCAGCAGAAGCGAAAGAGGAAGCGTGCGAAGGGAAAATAAAGGGGAGCAAGAGAGATAACACGCCAAAGGTGGAGGCATATAAACGGGATTGGAAACTCAGAGCGGCGTTGGTGTAATAACAAGCGATGGCAGATGGTGGCTGTGGGGGGAGGAGAGGGAGAGGGGATGGTGGCTGTGGCGGAGGAGGAAGGGAGGGAGAGGGGAAAGGAGGGAGGGACGGAGGGAGGGGGGATAGGGGGAGGGGGGAGGGGGAGGGATGGGAGGGAGGGGGAGGGAGAGGGGGAAGGGAGGGAGGAGGGGAGAGGGGAAGGGAAGGGAGGGAGGGAGGATGGGAGAGGGGGAAGAGAGGGAGGGAGGAGGGAGGGAGGGAGGGAGAGGAGAGGGAGGATGGAAGAGGAGAAGGGAAGAAGGGAGGAGAGGGAGAGGGAAAAAAGGAAAGAGGGGAGGGAAACGAGGGGATGAGGAGAGGGGAGAGGAGAGGGGAAGAGTGGAGAGAGAGAGAGAGGGTGTGGTTAGGTAAGAGTGGAAGGGAAGAGGGAGTGGGGAAAAGGAGGACGGAGAGGAGAGAGAGAGAGGGAGAGAAGATGGAGAATGGAGAAAGGAAGAGGAAAGAAGGGGGAGAGGAAAGGAGGATGAGAAAGCATAAAGAAGAGGGAGAGGGGAAGGGAGGACAGTGTGTGTGGTGTAGTTTGTAAGAATAGATAAAGATAGATCAGATAGATAGATAGATGATAGATAGAAGGACGAGAGAAAGAGAAGAGAGACAGAGAGGGAGAGAGAGAGAGACAGGTAGTCCGAAGAGGAGAGAGATAAAAGAGAAGAAGAGGAGGAGAGAGCAGAGGGGAGAAAACAAATAAAAAAATAATTATAAAGATTAAGAGAGAGGGGAGAAGGAGAAAGAAAAAAAAGACACGTTTTACCAGACAAAAAATAGGGATAATAAAATTACTCAGTAACTGAAAACAGGATTATTGGATATCAGAAGGAAATGGAACCATTGATGGGAATGAGAAGGGACCGGGTTTGTGGGGATATTAAAGGGGGAGGTCTGTGGGTGGGAAAATAAACAAATAATACATTCCAATTACGGCGACATTGCCTTTAGTCAGCTGTTGTGCTGAAGATATATATAATATATATATATATATATAATATATATACATATATATATATATACATATATATATATAATATATATATATATATATTATATCTCATACATAACACACACACATACATACATACATATATATTATATATATATATATATATATATATATAGATATAAAGTAATATAATATATGCTGGGGTGTGTGCTGTTCGTGTGTGGGTTGTGTGTGTGTGTGTGTGTGTGTGCTTTGTGGTGTGTGATGTGTGTGTATACAACAACACACACACACACAACACACACACACACACATAATACTAAATAATCACACATATAATATATATATATTATATATATATATATATATATATATATATATATATATTATAATATATATATAATATATATATATACTATATATTATATATATATTATATATATAAATATATATATATATATATATATATAATATATACTATATCAATAATATATATTATATTATATATATATATTATTATATATATATAGAGAGAGAGATGATGATGAGAGAAAGATTGAGAGAGAGAGATAGAAGTAGACTAATATATAGAGATATATACATATATATATTTTTTTTTTTTGTATATAAGTCATATATGTAAAGTATTATAACTTATATATATATATATAATATTATATATTATAATTATATATAAATAATAATTATATATTATATATATATATATATAATATTATATATATAATATATATATATATATAGATTAATTATCATATAATACATATATATATTTTTTTTACATAGAACAAAATAAGAAAAAAAAAAAAATAAAAAAAAAAAAATAAA
>NC_051388.1:25566526-25569026 GCF_015228065.2 Penaeus monodon | reverse complement strand
ATAGGTGTTAAATGTTGATTTATTTGTTTTCTTCTGTTCCTTCTTTCTCCAGCATTATACTCTCCATGATCATGATTTTATTTTACCTTCAACGAATACTGCCATTATATCTATTAGTTTTTATTACGACTATCCATCACTATTAATACAACAACTGATACTCTTTCCTCCATTCTCCTTTCTTTTCCTCCTCATTATCCTCCCTCTTCTCCTCCTCCAACCACTCCTCCAGTCCTCTCTCTCCCCTTCCTCCCCTCTCCTCTCTCCTTTTCCTTAATTTTCACGTCCAATTTGTTCTCTGTCTACCGTTATTTCTACAGCCATAACTATTACAAACAAACGTGATATGAATAATTCAACAGCTAATGAAGTACATTCGTTTTTACCTCAAAATGCCATTAAGTTTCCTGATGGCTAATTCTTATTGAGAATTTTCGGGTCCCGAATGAGAAGTATTGTGTATGATTTTGTACACTATTAGGCAGCATGTCTCTCTCACTGTCTCGTCTCTCACTCTCTTTCTCTCTCTTTCTCTCTTTCTCTCTTTCTCTCTCTCTCTCTCTCTCTCTCTCTTTCTCTCTCTCTCTCTCTCTCTTTCTCTCTCTCTCTCTCTCTCTTTGTCTGGAAATTCCTTGAATGTGATACAGGCTTCCTATTCCTTTTTTATGGGAAGCATTTTGATTTCTTGATATGTAAATTAAATTAAGAAAGAAAAAAAATATTTACTTATTTACTTATATACATGAAAATTCTTCTCGTCTTCTCGAGGCCCCTTCATATAACATGCGCTGATTACTCACAGCCACTGACTGGCCATGGACCCCTCACTCGGCAACGGCCATGCTTCCCTCGAGATTTGCAGCCATGGCCACGTCTGGACACCAGAGGACGCGCGCTGAACATCCCCGTCGCAAGGAGCCTCTTTTCCCGCCGCCCGTGTGATAGCCATTCCAGCACGGTGATCTATAATTGGCCCCGTCTGATAACCTTTATAAAATGGTGATGTGTGTGCGTTTGCTAGATCGTCTTTGGGTGTGAGCGAGTTGCCTGCTTGTCTGTTTGCATTATATATGTTTTGATAGATGTGTGTGGCTCTGTGCATCTGTGCACGCGCAAGTGAGTTTGGATGCGTATTTGTATACGAGGTTCCACATTCATGTGAACACATACATGTCTGAGTGAATGCATACGTGTATATCCATTGTTTCGCATTACTGTCATACCTCAAGCACCAAGGGTGCAGTCAATCTCTATTTTCGTAACATTCTTACACACGCATGAATTGGTGAGAATTAGTGAACGCATGAATTAGTGACGGCATTGTGAACCTCTTGTGGTGGCCGCCTTGGTGCAGCCGCAACGCGCGCTGTTCGAGTCGGCATAAGTCGGAACAGGCATAGCCCGGGAGAGGCTCAGTTTGCCCAAATCAAAGTCCTTCGAAAGAAGGCGCTGTCGTCGCCTTTGCGAAGAATTTCATGACGTGAAACCGAATCATTCTGAGGACCTTTCGTATGACGCCCACGTCTTGCGTTGTTCTTGCGTTCTTGTGCTTTTCCCTTTCTTCTCCGTTTTCTTCTTTCTCTCATCATTATTCTTGATCACCAGACTATTTTATAAATGTTCCATTCTTTGTCATATTTTCTGGTTTATTTTTTACCGATTTTCTGCTTATGAAGCAGTTTACCCTTCGTTTTTACTTGCCATTTTTCAGTTGAACGTTTTATGCCGTTTTTGTTGTTGCTGTTTTTTGTTTTGCTTGGATTATATAGCGAGTAAGTGGCTCCAAGTACATTTTATACATGCTGTTGATAACGATGATATGGTGCTTAAGTGAATATACATTTACAAAATTCTTTCCACTTTGCCCTCACCCTCAGTCAGTCCCATTTTAATCCAATCTTTATTCATTCTCTTCTCCCTTTCATTAAATGATTTTTTTTTTTTTCTGCTCTTTTTTCGTTCCCTCTTACTCACCATCTGGTTTTAATTATTTTAGAAGAGAACAGAAAGGGTTAAACTCGGGGATATTTCCATCCAAGGCGAGTCTTAATTCATAATGTTAACTACAGCGTAGACCTTTTCCTCAACGCGCCTTCCTACCACTTGCCAGGGGCGTTGTAAATTAATGAATAAAAATCGAATTAAATAAAATGATACGAAAGAAAGATGCGGCCTTTCATTTTCGTTAAGTAATCTTGTGTTTGGGGTGTTGGAGTTGCAGGAGAAAGTGTGGGCCCGGAAAGTAAAAACAGTGCTTTCGGGTTTGAGTTCCTCTTCCGTCCTTCAATTAGCATAATGGCAATGGTAAATCAACTAACATTGACAAGAATAACTACAATTAAAATGCTAATGATAACGATGATAATGATAATAATAATATATTATTTATAATAATAATAATAATAATAATGGTAATTACAGTAGTAATAACAATACCACAATGACAATAAAAAATTATGACATTGTTCATCATAATCATCATCAGAATAAAGAAGGTAAT
>NC_051388.1:25556526-25559026 GCF_015228065.2 Penaeus monodon | reverse complement strand
ATTGTTATTTTTATCACCATCGTCATCAAACACGTATGTAACTAATAACTAAGGCATATACGAGATCAAAAGAAAAAAAATAATATTCTGTCTGCGTGTCTTACATATTTGTAATTAAAATCCGAAATTAACATTTGATGTACGTATCAATATTACGGCTTTAACTGCTGTATATCTGACGCTACGTTTTTGTTACTACATTCATTATTCCTCTTTGTTAGATATCATAGAACTACAGAGATCTTGACTAATAAGAGGTAAGTGAAAGGGCGGGAGTGAATCCGTAGAGTTTATTTTTTAGTCTTAGGCTCCTTGGATCTTTAATATTTATCTACCACAACTGTTATATTGATCGGTATCATCGTGCTCTCTCTCTCTCTCTCCATTCATCGATTATATAATCCTTTCCCATGATTTTCTTTATCCGTTCGCACAATATTTCTATCCCCTATTCGCCAAATTCACATGCTTTATCCTTTATTATCACTGTCCTTTCGGTTTTCTTATCCTTTCCTTGTAATTATCCTACCGTATTATTCAGTCTTTTCCCATTTTTTTCTTACATTAACAGATTTTACCACTACATTTCCCTAGGATGTCTATACCATGCTGTTGGATGATTCTCACTGCCCAGTTCCACATTCATTAGATTTATCTGTCTCTAGACTGATCTCTTCCAATAGCCTTTCTTTGGACTGCCTCCCAAGGCCGCTCTCTCCCAGTTTAAACCACTTGATTTCCTTGGGCCCACGTGTTCCCTCTTAGATCCTTCTTTAATTCTTAGTCGCAAGTCTTAGTCGGATGATGTGTTGTTACATGAACTCCTGGGATGATTTTGAAAGTCCTTTAGCTCTTACAGATCTTTCCTTCTGCAATCAATTTGACTAGATCTTCCACCAATCTTATATATATATATATCGTTTCTGAAATGCGTTTGCTTTTAGTATGTCAAATAATTATATATTATATTTTCCTACTATACTTTCGCCTTCTCTGTTTCTGTTATTATAAGCGTGCATTCTGCTTATAACATCTTTGTTTTGACGAACGTGTCCAATTAGGTTTCCGCCTTTGGTGACCCTTTAGTCTACTGCAACCAATTCCATTCGTTGATTCATCCTCATTTGAGAAGCATGCACAATCAAAATGTTACGAGTACGTGTAAATTTCCTCTTACACAGTTTTTTCCCCTCATAATCTTGTCATTCTTTCAGTGTACCTCAGTAACACCATTCTTGATATCTCCAGATATGGCAATGCCACACCATTCCTTCCTCCCACTTACTCCACTGGAAGGGAGTTTGCTGCCATCTCCAATTTCCTTTGCTCTGTTGCATCTTCGTTCAGACTTTCAATAAATCTGCATTGGCCCTTCCCCTTGCAGTCACGAAGCCCACGCTCAAAAGGTCCGAATCTCAAGGCTAGAGCTCGCTTCCTCGGTCGCTCGTAGCCCTTGCTTGGCCACCCGCTCCCGCTCGTAGCCCTTGCTTGGCCACCCGCTCTCGCTCGTAGCCCTTGCTTGGCCACCCGCTCTCGCTCGCAGCCCTTGCTTGGCCACCCGCTCTCGCTCGCAGCCCTTGCTTGGCCACCCGCTCTCGCTCGTAGCCCTTGCTTGGCCACCCGCTCTCGCTCGCAGCCCTTGCTCGGCCACCCGCTCTCGCTCGCAGCCCTTGCTCGGCCACCCGCTCTCGCTCGCAGCCCTTGCTTGGCCACCCGCTCTCGCTCGCAGCCCTTGCTCGGCCACAGAAGAGGGAGATGTATCTGTGGGTCGCTTGCCGGCGGCGTCCTACCTCTTCTGTCACTTACTGAATGGCTCATTTCTTCCTCGTTCTGTCTCTGTTTTACGGACGGATCGCCTTCCGGACGCCACTTTCCCTCTTCATCCGGGACTGGGACCGCTGCAGGAGCTCCTAATAGTGATAAAGATAATCATAATAATCATAATAATCATAATCATAATGATAATAATAATAAAAATAACAATAATAATAGTAATAGTAATAATAATAATGATAATAGTAATGATATTAATAATTACTATTATTATCATTATTATTATTATTATTATCATTATCATTATTATTATTATTTTCATTATTATTATTTTCATTATTATTATTATTATTATTATTATTATTATTATCATTATTACTATTATTATTATTATCATCATTACTATTATTGTTATTATTATTATCATTAATATGATCATCATTCTTTGCATTTATCATTCATTTATTATATCTTATCATTGTTATTTTTGTCAATATTATTAATATTGATATTATCATTGTCATCATTTTTATTATCATCATATCATTATTATTATTATTATTATTATTATTATTATTATTATTATTATTATTATTATTATTATTATTATAATTATTATTACTATTATTATTATTATCATTATTATTATTATCATTATTATTATTATTATAGGAATAATAATGACAATAATAGTAATAACAAGGATAAAAATGATAAATAATGAATA
>NC_051388.1:25541526-25544026 GCF_015228065.2 Penaeus monodon | reverse complement strand
TTAGATTCAGTAGCTTATGTTTTTTTATTTTTTATGCCGATATTCATGAAGAGAGAGACAGAGTTATATTTAGGCGTTTATGCAAGTCCTATTAATTGTCATCTGGAAATGAACTCAGATCGAAAACAGAAAAAGAAAACAAGTCTATCAGAGAAAGAGTGAAAGGAAAGCGACGAAAACGAAAAAGGAAGAAAGAAAAACTGCGTCAAGGGTCGACTGCAATAAAAGAAAAAAAAAATCATGTGAAACGAAGATTTTAAAAAATGTCTAAAAGAGAGAAACATTACGAAAGAACTAAATAGCGAGACAGAGAAAAAATAAAAACACATGCTGAGGGATGTGGAAGGAGACTCTGCCGCTTTTCGGAGGGGAAAGTTGGGGGCTTTGCTGCAAGGAAAGTATCTCCCTTTCATCTTTTCTCTCTCTTCTTCTTCTTCTCTTCTTATATTTCTTCTTTTACTTCTGCTTTTTTTTTCTTCTTCACTGTGTCCTCCATGTGTGCTTGTTGTTTATATATGTGTGTGTGTGTGTGTGTGTGTGTATATATATATATATATATATATATATATATATATATATATATATATATATATATATATATATACATATAGATATGAATATATAAATAAATAAATATACATATAAAAATAAAAATGTATATATGAATATATATATGAAAATATATATATATATATATATATATATATATATATATATATATATATATATATTTTTTAAACTATATTATTATTAATATATATTTAAAATTTTTTTAATTTTTCTTTTAACGGGTAGGTTCATTCCCCCCGGGGTCCGCGTGTACCCTTTTTAGGTTTCATTTTTATTTTATCCGGGCTGGAAAACGGGTTGGGTGTTCCTTCCACCATGGGCCGGTAGTCGGGTGGTCCTTTAAGGAACAACGCTCCTACTCAATTAAAATCGGGTCGTGGCCAGCCTAAAAATTGGGCTGCGGCCACCCATGGACTTATGTTTTTGGCAAATTGAGGGTGGTTATCCTTGCCGGGAACACAACCCTCACCCGGCAGGGCTGGACCTTGGAACTCAGGAGGGCCCCGGGGAAGTTTCCGCCCAAACAACGGCCACCGGGCTTGAAAAATGGAACTTCCAGATTTTCTGCAAGGCGGGTCCGGTTTCATTGGGCCCCGCGGGTTTTTTATATTATAATCTTATTAACCCAGTTGATGGTGTGTGGTGGGGTGTGTGTTGTGGTTTGGGGTTTGTGTGTGTGTGTGTGTGTGTGTGTGTGTGTGTGTGTGTGTGTGTGTGTGTAATTATGTAAGAGTATGCATAGGATGTGATCATACATGTGTTTATGTGTGTGTTCACATACACACTGCGTTCGCGCCTCTCGCGTGCGTGCCGCGTGCCTGCGCATCCGGCGCAAACCCGCAGAAGGGCCTCTCGCGGCAGCAAACAAGCCCGGCTGAGAGTCCATTTATCAGTGTTCAATTATCCTGCTGCCAAGACGCATTGACTCGATCCTCAGCCATCTGTCTTTCGTCTCCGCTCCCAACGCAGGCGGATGTCGGCCTCATGACCACGGAGCATAAGGGCGGTATTGCCATGGCCTTAAGTGCGGGGGTGAATGTTAAGGGGTGGCAAGTCGTTTTGTCAACTATTCTTCGGCTGTTTAAGGACTGCGAGGCCCCGGCGATGAAGAAGAAGAAAGGGAAGGGAAGAGGAAAAGGGAGAAGAAAGTCTTCGGCCAAGATGAGAACGGGGGAGTCTGAGGCTTGCGGGTTATTATTATTTTATTTTTTTTAAGGGAGAGCGTAACGGTGTTCAAGAACTTTCTTTTTTAAATTTTTAACCCTCTCAGTATCTGTGTCTCTCTGTCTATCTAACATTCTGTTTGTCTTTGTCTATCTCTCTATGTAACATTTTTATGTCCATCTCCTGTTGTCGTTATTGCATTATTATCAGCACCATTATCACCTCGTTATCAATAGCATCAGTATCATATCTTTATCATTATTATTCTTGTTATGATTATTATCATTTTTTTATTGTTATCAATACTATCATCATTATTATCATCATCGCTATTATCATTGCTATTATTATTATCAACATCATTATTATCATTGCTATTATTATTATTATTATTATTATTATTATTATTATTATTATCATTACTATTTTCCTTTTTATATCTATTATCATTGTTACCATTCTTATCATTATTACTGTTATTATTACCATTATCATATTAGTATTAGTATTAGTAGTAGTAATAGTAGTAATAGTCATCATCATCATCATCATCATCATCATTTTATTATTATCACTATTATTGTTATTATGATGATGATGATGATGATGATGATGATGATGATGATGATGATGATGATGATGATGATGATGATGATGATGATGATGATGATGATGATGATGATGATGATTTTATTATTATTATTATTATTATTATTATTATTATTATTATTATTATTATTATTATTATTATTATTAGGCCAAAAAA
>NC_051388.1:25519515-25524515 GCF_015228065.2 Penaeus monodon | reverse complement strand
GTTGAGGGTAAAGCGACAATGGACGGGGAAGAGGAGGAGGATAGAAAAGAAAAGATAAGTAGGATATTAAAAAAAGCAGACCAGTATATATTAATATGCAATGTAAGAAAGTCAAGAAGAATGCAATAATATCCATTTTTAACGGTAGGTTCATGTCTGAGCCTAAAAAACACCGTACCTCATTTGAAAAGACATCAAAACACACATCCTCTATCTACTCATCCATCGCTATATCAACAATCAACTCACTGTCTCGTCGGCGCGTAGATGAACCTCACACTGAAGAATTCGTCGCCATGGTCAGCAATGAAGCGCTGACTCACGTTACGATACACAGCGACCGAATCTGCGGGCGTCAGCTCCGTGCCGTCGATCTCGTACAGCTGGGAAGAGGGGCAAGGCAGGCGGTCAACTTATATAAAAAAAAGACCTTAATCATGCTGGTCATAGAAGCA
Organism: Penaeus monodon; assembly: GCF_015228065.2. Classification (NCBI taxonomy): domain Eukaryota; kingdom Metazoa; phylum Arthropoda; class Malacostraca; order Decapoda; family Penaeidae; genus Penaeus; species Penaeus monodon. Next base: position 25,524,060 of record NC_051388.1, on the reverse strand, counting down.
AAACTATGAGAGGAAAAAAATGAATGAAGAACGATATTAACAAGGCTAGTGATCGTGATAGATGAGGTATGATAATAATAATGATGACTGATGGTCGTCATAATAACACAAATCAATAGCTATGATCATAATAATAGCACGAACAACTACACCTCACATCCAGCTACACCCCCACCCTAATTAACCCCCTTCCCCCCTTCCCTCCTCCCCCCGTATGACTCACCGGCGGCAATGTGCCCCTGAATTCAATTGCAAGCACGTTATCAGCGGCGAACTCTTGCAGAACACGGTACAGGTACGCTTCCCAGGCAGGACGGTACATCACCATGCCCGTCATAGCGATGAGTCCGTGCTCGAAGGCTTGCCACACGCTGTTGATGTCCGGGTATTTTTCTGCAGGGGAGAGAGAGGGCAAAGATCGGGCTTATTTTCCTTTTTTCTGGATTTTTATTCTAATTATTATTATCATCATTCTCATAATAATAATAATTATTATTATTATCATTATCATTACTATTATCATAATTGTTGTTATTACTATTATTATTACCATCATCATCATCATCACAATCATCATCAATCATTATCATCATCATCATCATCATCATCATCATCATCATCATCATCATCATCATCATCATCATCATCACCATCATCATCATTACTGTAATTATCGTAATCATCATCATCATCATTATTATTATTATTATTATTATTATTATTATTATTATTATTATTATTATTATTATTATTATATTTTCCTTGTAGGCCTAACTACAGGGGCGAAGGGGCGGTTGTGGTTGTTACCAAGAGTTGTTTTCCGTCCGAGGCGCTGGTTTATGTGCTTGATTTGTTATCGATTTCCTATTATTTACATAATTTAATTAATTAACTAAGGCGTGGCTACTGTTACTGTGGTATGTGTTTTATTTAGATAATATTTTATCATATGTATTGCTTTTTTTATCTTAATTTCGTTGCAATTGATATAGTTTATCAGTTCCATGTATTTTATTGAAGATAATATGTACTGTGTGTCTGATGCATTTTCCGCCGGCGCACTGTGCCTTTTCTGAACAGACTGATTTTAACCGAATACTGCATCAGAAGACAATCAAATCCATGAACTAAAACATATATTTACCTTCGGGATTAGCCGTTATGAGGGAGAACTTCTCGACGAGCTCCTGGTCAAACACATCGTCGCTCGGGTACGTGGCTCGAACTTCACTCACGAGCTGCCAGGTGCAAGATGCGTCGGGGTTTGCCATGAACCTGGGTTGGCGAGAGAGGTGGGCTTTGGTGGGGCCTCAGGGTTTGCAGTTCTTACGCTGGGTGGTGTGGGGTTTGCGGTTTATCTCGGTGGTGGTGATTGCAGTCATGGTGGTGGTAGTGGTGGTAGTGATGGTGGTGGTGGTGGGGTTACAGTGATGGTGGTGGTGGTGGGGTTACAGTGATGGTGGTGGTGGTGGGGTTACAGTGATGGTACAGTGGTGGTGGTGGGGTTACAGTGATGGTGGTGGTGGTGGGGTTACAGTGATGGTGGTGGTGGTGGGGTTACAGTGATGGCGGTGGTGGTGGGGTTACAGTGATGGTGGTGGTGGTGGGGTTACAGTGATGGTGGTGGTGGTGGGGTTACAGTGATGGTGGTGGTGGTGGGGTTACAGTGATGGTGGTGGTTGTGGGGTTACAGTGATGGTGGTGGGGTTACAGTGATGGTGGTGGGGTTACAGTGATGGTGGTGGTGGTGGGGTTACAGTGATGGTGGTGGGGTTACAGTGATGGTGGTGGTAGTAGGGTTACAGTGATGGTGGTGGTGGTGGGGTTACAGTGATGGTGGTGGTGGTGGGGTTAGTGATGGTGGTGGTGGTGGGGTTACAGTGATGGTGGTGGTGGTGGGGTTACAGTGATGGTGGTGGTGGTGGGGTTACAGTGATGATGGTGGTGGTGGGGTTACAGTGATGGTGGTGGTGGTGGGGTTACAGTGATGATGGTGGTGGTGGGGTTACAGTGATGGTGGTGGGGGTTACAGTGATGGTGGTGGGGTTACAGTGATGGTGGTGGGGTTACAGTGATGGTGGTGGTAGTAGGGTTACAGTGATGGTGGTGGTGGTGGGGTTACAGTGATGGTGGTGGTGGGGTTACAGTGATGGTGGTGGTTGTGGGGTTACAGTGATGGTGGTGGTGGTGGGGTTACAGTGATGGTGGTGGTGGTGGGGTTACAGTGATGGTGGTGGTAGTAGGGTTACAGTGATGGTGGTGGTAGTAGGGTTACAGTGATGGTGGTGGTGGTGGGGTTACAGTGATGGTGGTGGTGGTGGGGTTACAGTGATGGTGGTGGTGGTTGTAATGGTGGATGATGGTATTGGTGGTGATAGTAATAGCAGCAGAAGTAGTAGTAGTGGTGTTGGTTTAGGTGTTAATGTTATTACTCCTGTCTTTTTTTTTTTTTTTTTTTTTTTTTTTTTTTTTTTTTTTTGTTCATATTATTGTTATTACTATCACTATTATCTTATAAATACCCTCAAAATCATCACTACTACAGCTATGCCCATGACATAATTATCATTGACATCACCACAATCATTACTATCCCTATCTTTATCGCTATAAATGTAAACGTTAGTCGACTCCGATATATCACTAAAAAAGGCACAATAAGTCATAAGCAACCGGCTAACTTACTTGGTCAGCAATTGACCCTCGCTGGTGTAACACATGTATAGATTTTCCCAGTAAGTCAGTTCTTCAACAACCCAAGCGACAGAAGCCAAAGTTGTATCGTGCAAGTGCAAAGCCACCCCTGCAACACAGATTGCAAGGTCAGAAAGGGAGGAAATCTACACGAGGTGGGAAAATATGACTTAATTCACAATGAAAGAGAAGATTAGCTCATATATGCATGAAATACCAAATACTGTACGGTTAGAGTTATTCGATCTCGGTTCTATTTATTTCATTTTATTATTATGGTTTAATTTTATTTTATTTATTTTTTTTCTTTTCGTTTTTTTTTATTTCTACATTTGTCGGCATTCGTCACTTGCGAGATCTGAACCCACCTTTAGGCATCATTCTCACGATCTGAAACACATCCGAAGCCTCGATCTGCTCTCTAACGGCCAGGAAGTTTTTGGCGGGAAGATAATTCAAACTTTCAAAACCCGCGTCCATTTCTAGCATCTTGGCTTTCATTAATAGACTGTTGACAACCTGCTCCTCTGCTGTCAGTACCTGGTCTTGGCCTGTGAAATGTAGGAATTTATTTATTATTTGTTTTCAAAGACCAACAAACTGTAAATTGACATACTTACCCCATAGCCTTAACATTAATGTTTTACCATCAATAGAAATTATAAACAATTTTGGTGTAAGTAAAACGTCGGAAATAGCAAATAATGATAATAATTATTATTATCATTATAATATACTATTATATACTATATATACTATTTTTATCATTATTTTTCAAAAATATACCGTAATCTACATAAAAAAATGGGGTAACCTGAAAATATCATCACTAAAATGCCGAAGAAGGTACAGCACTTATCTACTTTAAAAAGAAAAAAAAAATTGAAATACCAAGATATGTACCCAAAATTCCCAAATGAATTGAGAAAGGGTAAAACAAATCTTCATCAAATACCCGAAAAGTATACCACAGTACCAACTATGTCTAAAAGAAAGAAAGAAAGAAAGAAAAAAAAAAAAAAAAAAAACTTACCCAAAATAGCAACCTGCTCTTGAGCCAGAATCCGCTCTCGCTCCCCCCAGTACGTGTCGTTGTCGAGGGCGTGGGCGGCACCGCACGCCCACAAAAGCAAAACGCCCACCAGGTACATCTCGACGCACAGCCTACAGCCCCTGAAAGTTTTGTTATTTGTGAAAATTCCTGTGATCCATGATAATAATAATACTGATGATGATGTGATAATGATGAGGATAAAAATAATAATGATAATATTAACAATAATAATGATAATGATAATAATAATGATGATACTTCAGTAATAAAATGATGATAACATTTAGGAGAATGATAATCATCATCATCATCACAATAATAATAATAATAATAATAATAATAATAATAATAATAATAATAATAATAATAAAATACTACTAATACTAGAAACAACAACAACAACAACATCAACAACAACAATAATAATAATAATAATAATAATAATAATAAAAACAACAACAACAACAATGACAATAACAACGATAATCAAAATAATTTAGAACGAAAGAAAATGAATTATAAATCTATAACATTTCGGCTGTTAGAGAGCCACTGCTTATAAATAGACCTCAGTGCACTACGATTATGCAAAGTGCCTAACAACCTTTCAACTTTGGCCGTAATGCTCTTGCTAAAATTAGATTATTAGATCAAGAGCTAATTGTTTTAACTTTGGATTTTTGAGTTTCCTACTTTGAATGTTGGATTTCGTTTTTAAGATAGTTTATTAGTGATGTGAGTTGTGGTGTGAAATAATTTTGAAGTAAAGGCGATTATAAATACGCGGAGGTTTTATC
>NC_051388.1:25499515-25504515 GCF_015228065.2 Penaeus monodon | reverse complement strand
AACAATCAACATGTTTATGATTTGTCATCTTTGATGCATTTGATACATAAGTATGCAATTACAGTTACTAGTACCTCAGTCAATCCTGGATGTGCATTTACCATACTTTTCCTTCTGGTGTATATTCTGTAGGGAATATTAAGGTGTGAAACATGGTTTTGGAAGAAAAATATAACTTTTTGGATCTGTCTGTTTCTCTGGATTTAACAATAGTTATAGTGTCCATCAGCATAGAACTAACATAACTCTGTTGTTTTGCACAGACCATGTAGTAATCTGCCATGAATACTGGTAGGACATCATACCACTGTGAATGGGATGATATATTATGCATAGGCTAATATAGTTGTAGTTGCAAGAGTTTGTTATTGTAAAGTTATCTATAAAAGAGAAGAAAGACAGTCTTATTGATCAAGGCATACATTCCAGCGAACTATATTTTTTCTATAATTTCTAATATGAACAGCTCATAAAGCTGTGCGCAAGGATAAAAAATCTGGATATTTAAAAATATTTTAGTCCTTTTTTTTACAGTGCTTTAGTTGATTAACTGTTTGTAGCTTATTAGATATGACATTTATTTCCTAATTAGCTACACCATAATCTTAAGAAGTATTGGGAAGATGAGCACAATATAACAGTTACACACAAATATTACACTACTATGAAATACATACATTTTTAAACTAATGGGTCAGTCTCCTTCCTCAGAAGTATCATAGACAGGGTATTATATTTGTGACAAAGCATGAAGCCTGGTACAGAAACCATACAATATGAACTTATTTTCAGTACAGAGGCTACTGAGTACATGTTTATTTTGTTTTATTAATTCCATTGCTTTTTCCTTTTCACTATTGTAGTAGAAATTGATATTGCTGTAATAAGGAATTGAATATGAAGTTTAGGAATATTGATTTTTTCTTTCTTTTACCCAAAATTAATGAAATGCATTTCTTGCAGATTCAACAGTTTGGAAATATGTGTTTAGAAAACTGTCTAAATTTAGATATTATACAGTGAAAGGAAAATAAACACTATATTACAGTGCAATTTTTTCATGCAATATTGTTGAGATAGGTAAAATGTAATTATTTTGAGTGAGGATGTATATAGGAGTGCTTTAATGATTTATATGTTTTCAACTGTTAGATAATTAATTTGATTACAAATAGAATGGTTAGAATATTGCCTAGAAAAAAAAAAATATTATCCGTGGATAGACAATTAAGGGAATATAACCTAACACAAGGTAATATATGTTGCCAAGAAATGTCAGTTAACAGCCTGTCCCTCGCGCATAACAGAGAATGCCCATCACTCGCGAGGAGGAGAAAGTATTAGATGAGCACTTTCTGGCCAACAGCTACGTAGAGGGGTTCACTGCAAGCCAGTCAGACGCAGCATTGTTTGAGTACTTCACAGGCACGCCAAGCCAGGACTTGCCGAGTCTCCAGCGTTGGTTTAGACACATAGCAAGTTTTGATAAGGATAGAACCACATTCCCTGGGAGCAGGAGAAACCCTTGGAAATATTTAATGGAGAAGGGTTTGGGCGATGAAGCTTGAATGAAATGTAAAAATGTTCTTATTAAACAAGCCCTTTTTGTCTCTTTGCTATTAAAGTTTTTTTATGTTTAAGTCATAAAGAACATGTTTCTATTTTTAATTAAATATCAGCTCAATCTTTATAATTAATTTTTTTAATTAATTTAATTTTAATGTGGTATTATTAAAAAATATGTTTTTTATAATTTTATATTTAAATTATAAATAATATTTTAATTATTATATTATATATTATATATATTTTATATTATATATGATGTTTATTATATTAATATATGTTGTTTATTTATAATTATTATTTGTTTATATTTTAATATATATATATATGTATTTTATTTATCTTATATATTATTTTTTTTTTGTTTTTTTTATTTTTTTTATTATATTATATATTTTTTGTTTTTATATTTCTTTTTTTTTTTATTTTTTTTTATTTTTTTATTTATTTTCTATTTTTCATTATTGTATGTAATTATTATATATATGTATGTTTTATATTCTATTAATCTATGTATTATTATATTCACACTATGTATTTCTATCTCTTTGTTGTATATATCTTTTATCTAATTGTTTTTTATATATATACTTTTCCCTATAATATTAATCATCTCTATATATATTTATATATTTTATATATGTTGTATTATTTTGCTTTGTATGTATGTTAATTATTATGTTGTTATATTATTTGTATGTATTTTTATAATGTATTGTATTACTTCTCTTTCTGGTATTTATTCTACTCTTTGTTTTTTTATATATTATTATGTGATTATTATATTCTTGTCTGTTTATATATATATTATATTTTAATTGTATGTATTCATATATATAATATATATATCTTATTTGCTATATTATATTTATAATTATGTGTCTGTCTTCTCTATATATATATTATATTATCATATATATATATATATATATTATTATATTATTATTATTTTATTTTTTTTTGGGGGGGGGGGGATAATTTTGATGAAGTAACTCTCCAAAAGATCAAGGGCTGGGACTGGCTTTAGAACTCGCCCCATATATGGGAGATTCTTCGTCTCTTAAGTTATCAAAAATAGATTGCTATATCTCATTTTTCCTCAGTTTGACAATTTGTCCAGCTCTAAGGTAGACAATCCACTGAATACTATTTGTGATAATTCTTTTGTTAGTTTGGTATTACTTGTAAAGAACACCTTGTCATGTGCAAGTGATCTTGTATTGCTGTGTGACTGAAATATCTGCAGTTGATTATTTTTGAGTATGTTTTAGTCTTGGTGCATGATCCTCCCTCCTGATGTTTAGTCCAATGAAAGACAAGTAGTGTGAATAGTAAAAAAGCATGTGTGTATCAGTGACCATATTTACCTGTGTACTAGAAGGGTTATTGACCTCGATGAGTGTTAATTCCATTCCCCACCTCTTACTTCTAGGCTGATCTTCCTTCTGCTCTTGCTCTTTTCTACCTCCTCTTGCACTTACTCCATCTCCTCCTTGTTACCTTGTCATCTTTCCTACTGCTCTATTCTATATTCCTGCTCACATTCAGAGATACTTCCAACACCTTAAATGGAGAGTCAGACTGGCACCTCGCCCCTGTCAGCCAATCACCATCAGTTTGTCTCGCACTGAACCAACTGTGATTGGTTACCAGGGGTGAGATGCTGGTCTGACTCTCCATTTAAGGTGTCCTACTGTGTCTGAATAACAGTGATTATCTTTTTAATCCCCTTCCACAACTGCACAATAACCATTGATTAAGGAATACTTTTTCAGAAATGGAATTAATCCAATGCTGCAGGGAAAGTGTAGTGTTCACTGTAGTTTTTTTGTGAAATGTCTCTACACATAGATGACTCCACAAGTGCTTAGCCACTAATGAGCCAATCAGAAGACCCCATGACCATGTCTGATTTCACTTTTCCTTGATTTTTGTTTTGTTTATTTTCGTAATCAGTATGAATGCTGATATTATTATTATAGACATTATAGTTATTATAATGGTATTGATATTACTTGTAACAATATAAAGGAAAATATTTCCAAAAAATCATGGAAAAGAATAATCTGGTGAGATAGGTAGTACTAGTAATTGGCTTGGTGTGACTTAGGTGCCATGTATGTGTAAGGGCAGTTGATAAATTAAACTCATAGTGAGCATAGCATATACACACATGCCATCCCTGGCAGCATTGGCTTGAGATAGATTATCATAAATGTTGAAATCATAATCATTTTGTCATTAAAACTGATACACACAGATTGGGTAGATTGCCTCAATAAAATATCAGTAATGAGAGAAAAAGGATTAAACTTTAATCAGAGTTGCATTTCTCAGACAACCAGGCATTGAAACTGACATTTGGCTAAAGTTGCAAAAGGCTTGAACACTAGGACTGCATATAAATGTGGTAGCACACCCCAGATGTGGGTAACAAGCTTGTGTTTTCATGCCATTTAAGTGCTAATAAAGTCCTGGCATGTAATTCTGATTCAGACATGCATGAAATAATGAAGTTTTAATACTACCTTATGGCTTAGATTCATGAAAAAGTCTCCGCCCCGCCACTACAGAGCCAGTATAGATTATGATTGGACTGAAATAATGTTTTAATGATTTAGTTTGGCATTATATGCTTGCAATCTGGAGGCATAATTGCAACAAATAGCTTGATGGGTTTATTATCTCCCTCCTCCTTATTTTCTTTCTTTATCTTCTTTTTCATCCTTGTTTTTCTCCTGTACCTTCATCTACTCCTCATCTTCATCTCCTCCTCCTCTTCCTCCTCCTCCTCATATTCTTCCTCCTTCTCATAATCTTTCCCTCACCTTCACCACCTCCACCTCATCCTCATCCTCATCCTCATCCTCATCCTCATCTTCATCCTCATCCTCATCCCTCAATCCAGTGTCACTCTTTACAGCCTGATATTATGGTTCTTATTTGTTGCAGATAACAGTCATGGCAGATTCAACGGCAGTAGAACAGAGTGCCGCTTTGGAGCAGAATTCGACCGCGGAAGCACAAGTTGATGAAGATATTGTTGATCCTTGGAATGTACAGGCCTCGAGTAGTAAAGGCATCGACTATGACAAGCTAATAGGTCAGTTATCTTCAGATGATATGATTTGAATTGGTGATGAGGGGATAAAATAATGTTTTTAGATGGCAGAGGATAGCTATGTGTTGATTTATGTAACAGTTTGTTCATGTGATTTTCTGTAATTTTTGTATTTATTTACTGCTCTATAATTTTGTATTTGTCAATGATTGATGCAGACAGGTTTGGATCCTCGCGCATTGATGCCACTTTGCTGGAGAGATTTGAGAAGGTGACGGGTCGCAAACCACACCACTTTCTCAGGCGAGGGATCTTCTTCTCCCACAGGGACATGCACAGGTTGGAAAGTCAATGCATTTTATCACATTCTCAT
>NC_051388.1:25490440-25494415 GCF_015228065.2 Penaeus monodon | reverse complement strand
AACACGGAGGGAGGATCATGCACCAAACTAAAACATACTCAAAAATAATCAACTGCAGATATTTCAGCACACAGCAATACAAGATCACTTGCACATGGGGTTCTACAAGTATCCACTACGAATTACATCAAAAGTATCTTTCAAACAAAGAAAAAAAAATAATAACAATTATTTATAACTAAGCAGAATCTCCAATATGCATTAAACCATCCCAGCCTGATATTTGAAGTATTCTAAAATACCCCCCAAAAAAAAATAAATATATAATAATATATATAATAATATATATATATAGATATAATATTACTATAATATAATATATAGATAATATATTATATATATATAATCAACTATATATATATATAATATAATAAATATATATATATAGATATACTATTATATGATATATAATAAATACATACATATATATATATAAATAATAATAATATATATATAATAATACATATAATATATATATATAATAATACAATAGAATAAACATAATATATATATATAATACATACATATATATATATATAATATATATATATCATAATACATACATGATATATATATAAATATATATACATATATATATATAACATACATATAAATATATATATATATATATATAATATATATATTACTATATATAATATACATATATATATATTATATATATATTATATATATATATATATATATATATATATATATATATAATACATACATATATATATATATATATATATATATATATATATATATATATATATATATATATATAAATGTTATTTGAGTGTCTGTATCATTTCATATTATAAAATTCTAGCCCCCAAAAAAATCCAGTATTCTTTTTATGAGCTACTATACAATTACAAAATTTCCATATCTTGTAATTGAGCACAAAGACTGCAATATCTTCACAGTATATAATGGTAGTGAGCTGGAAAGGTCATGCTTTAAATACACAGAAAAGTAGACAGTCCCTTCAAACATTAAAAACATAAAAAAAATAAATATAAAAACAATAATAGCAACATTACATCATTCAAGCTTCACTCTGACCAACCTTCCTCCCATTAATAAATATTTCCAAGGGGTTTCTCCTGCTCCCAGGGAATGTGGTTCTATCCTTATCAAAACTTGCAGGGTTTTAAACCCGGGGACTCGGAACCTTTTGGCGTGCCGGAAAGTCTAAAACAATCTTTAACTCTTGCAGTAAAACCCTCTCGTAGCGGGCCAAAAAAGTGGCTTTTAAATTTACTTTTCCTCCTCCATGAGGGCACTCTTTTTGGCAACGGGCTTTTTTTTTAATTTTCAAAATAAATTATTTGGGTTATTTTATATTCCTTAATTGTCTACCCAGGATAATATTTTTTTTTCTAGGAAATATCTAACCATTCATTGTAATAAAATTAATTATCAAAACAGTTGAAAACATATAAATCATTAAAGCACCCTATATACACCCTCACTAAAAAATTTTTAATTTTACCTATCTAAACAATATTCCCATGAAAAAAATTTCATGTAATATAGGTTTTTTTTCCTTTTTACTGTAAATACTAAATTTAGAAAGTTTCAAACACATATTTCCCAAAATTTGAAAACGCAAGAATGCATTTTATTAATTTTGGGAAAAAAAAAAGAAAAAATCAAATTTCCCAAAAATATATTCAATTCCTTATTACAGCAATATCAAAATAAAAAAGGGAAAAAACAATGGAAAATAAAAAAAAATAAACATGACTCAGAGCCTCTTTACTGAAAATAAGTTCATAGGATGGGTTTTTGTACCAGGTTCATGCTTTTTCAAAAAATAAACCCTGTTATGAACTCTGAGGAAGGGGATGACCCCTTAGTTTAAAAATGTATGTATTTCTAGTAGTGATATTTGGGTAAGTTATATTGGTCATTTCCCAAAATTTTTTAAGATTTTGGGGTGCTAATTTGGAAAAATGTCTATCTAATACTAAAACAGTTAATCAACTAAAACACTGTAAAAAAAAAGGGCTAAAATATTTTTTAAAATCCAGATTTTTTATCCTTGCGCACAGCTTTAGAGCTGTTCATATTTAGAAATTATAGAAAAAAAAATAGTTCTGGAAAGTAGCCTTTATCAAAAGACGTCTTTCCCTCTTTATAGAAACTTTACAATAACAAAACTCTTGCAACACAAATATATTAGCCTATGATAAATATATCCCCCTTACAGGGATGATGTCCCACCAGTTTTTTCATGGCAGATTACTACATGGTCTGTGCAAAACAACAGAGTTATGTTAGTTCTATGCTGATGGACACTATAACTATTGTTAAATCCAGAGAAACAGACAGATCCAAAAAGTTATATTTTTCTTCCAAAACCATGTTTCACACCTTAATATTCCCTACAGAATATACACCAGAAGGAAAAGTATGGTAAATGCACATCCAGGATTGACTGAGGTACTAGTAACTGTAATTGCATACTTATGTATCAAATGCATCAAAGATGACAAATCATAAACATGTTGATTGTTAGCAATAGATAGAAAGTTGATGATTAGTATACTATTTTGCACTTTAATTTCCTTTTGTGCACACCCAAGACTTCAACAAAAGTACATCACTGTCCATATTGGAAGTAGGTTTATTTGCCAACCACATTCTGTTTCAATTTCTCTTACGTTTCCTTAACAATTTACTTTTTAAAATCTGTGTTCTTTAAACAGCTATCAAGAATAATAAATGGCAGGCAACCAGTCTGGGAATTTTGACCTGTGCACAGTGAACATGGGAGGTTTATAATGAAAGAAAGGAAACAGTCCTATATAATACTGCTGGAACATATATGGCCAATAAGTGTCTACCTTTTCATTATAATATCACTGTGCATATAGTACACCACGTGAGTAAATTGTAACAAAACCACATATTTTACCTTATTACTTTATATTACCGAAAAATCTACTTCTTTTTATATGACTTGTCCCTCCCCCCGCCCAGTCTTCCAAAAACACTGGGGTGGTATTCATGAAAGATCTATTACTTTTCTTTGTGACTTTGTCTATGGTCTGCGCAGTTGCCACATCTCAAAGTTAATGCTGCTAATTAGAGCAAACATTGACATCCTCACTGATTCTATTGATGAGAACTAATTGTAGGAATACAATAAACTGTAATAAAACTTATTCATATTATGATGATAATATGTAGGGATGCCATATTACATTTTCTAAATGTATAATATTATTGGCGTACTAAAAGTAAGATATGTTGCAACATTTATGTTATTGTATTATTATAATAGATTATCAATTTAGGGTCTATAATGACATAAATGTTTGTTCTAATGTGGTAATAATGCAAATCATGGATGAAATTGCAAAGAACAGTAATAGACCTGCAATGAATCAAAGTGACTATATTTATGGTAACATGATACCATGCTTATTGACTAGTTCTACAGGAGCTCCAGTCATGCATGCACAGTGTGGAATTCTCACTCTACCCATGGCCATGCACAATCGACACGCAGGAGCATCTTAAGACAAGTATGTCCTGCTGTGAATACATGGAGGATTCGTTGTTTTGCTGGGCAGGGGTTGGGGGTGGCAGCCCCAGGAGGGGGGTCATAGGGGGCACAGCCCGCTTCAATAGACAATATAGTGACTGTGATTACAGCAAAGTTCAAAAATTCCACACTGCGTACACATGAACTGAACACCCAGAAAGACGGTCCATAGACATCGCATTACGATACTGTAAACATAGCCACAGCCTTCATGAAAACCTCCTAATTTTCCCCAGGGCACTCAAGCCAGGTGGATAACTCAGAACTAAAGGTTTATGAAAAAACGAACATCAAGCTTGCATTGGTATTTGTGCTTGCTTTGGTATTTGTTCCCAAGAGCAATGCAGCCTCCATAGACAAAGTCACAAAACCAGGACATCATACGAACCTAAAATTTAAAATCTAGCCTGTCCTAC
>NC_051388.1:25485467-25487840 GCF_015228065.2 Penaeus monodon | reverse complement strand
AAAAAAAAGGGGAAAAAAAGGGGAGGGAAGGGGAAATGAGATAGAGGACAAAGGAAATCATTGGAAAATGTGGAAAGAGTTCGACTAAAGACGAGAAGACAAGGAATAAAGATCAGAAAAGCGAACGAACTAGAAAAATACATGTAGGAAAACAATGAATTACGTGTGCAATAAAAAGAAAAATGCGACGTGGTTTAATTTGTGTGAAAGAGGGAAGATGAAATAGGAATATGGTAAATAATTGGAAAGTAATGAAAAGAATAATAAAGAAATTAAGAAACACGTTTAGTAGGAGATCACAAATGAAATAAGAAAGAAAAACGAAAACGATAGCACAGTGGGTCATTTGCCGGGATCGATCCTGGCATCTCCGGGCAGAGGACGGCGACTCTGCCGCCTTGCTACCGAGGCCCGTTGCGGGGGAAGCAGGCTTTTATTTAAATCTGTCTTAGGGATCCACCCCCCCCCCCTCCCTCGTCCCGCTCCTTCTCTCTCTCTCTCTCTTGTCTTCCCTCTCTCTCCCCTCTCTCCACTCTCTTCTCTCTCTTCTCTCTCTTCTCTCTCTTCTCTCTCTTCTTCTCTCTCTCTCTCCTCTTTTCCTTACCCCTTATCTCTTTTACTCTTCTCTCTTTTCTCTCCTCTTCTCTCTCTCTCTCCTCTTTTCTCCCTTCTCTCTCTCTCTCTCTCTCTCTCTCTCTCTCTCTCTCTCTCTCTCTATCTATCTATCTATCTATCTATCTCTCTCTCTCTCTCTCTCTCTCTCTCCTCTCTCTCTCTCTCTCTCTCTCTCTACCGAGGCCGTTGCAGGGAAACGAACTTTTCTTAGACTTGTCTTGGCGACCCCCGCTCCTCATGACCCCTCTCGCTCTATCACTCACAGACATGCATGTGCGTGTTCATTCGTTTGTGTGTGTGGGTGTGTATACATGTATCATGTGCGTATGTGTGTGTTGATGTTTTTTTTTTTTTTTTTTTTTTTTTTTTTTGCGTGTATGTGTAGGAACAACAATGTAAACTTCAAATGCTAAACAACAACAAACTATACCCAAGCTTTTTCCGTCGAAAGCATTGATAGCATTATAAGATACAAAGATGATTCTGAACTGAAATAAACTTTACGAGGATAATCATCTTTATACATTTTGTCTTTATCTGTTTATATCTACTTTATCTACTTATAACGTGCTGATTTGATATCGGCATTTCCTTACAGATAAATACAATCGCATATCTTCCGAGAAAAATGAATTGAGAGAAATGAGATTTGAAGGATTTTAAGCAATAAATAAATAAATAAATAAATAAATAAATAAATAATAAATAAATAGATAAATAAATAAATAAAATAAATTAATAATAAAAAACAATAATAACAATGATAGAAATAATAATAATAATAATAATAATAATAATAATAATAATAATAATAATAATAATAATAATAATGAAATAATGATAATAAAATGTTGAAAACAGAACAAGAATTGATATTGCAAAATAGACAGATAAACAGTCACGCCAAAAAGAAAGAATTCAAAGATTTGAGATCAGTAAAAGGAAACAGAAGGAGACGAAGAACAGCAGAAGGAAGTAAAAAAAAAATACGTTTCTTTGTCTTCTTCAATTCAGAAACAATTTGCTTAGAGCGGGAATGTTTTTTTTGTGTTTTTTTTTTGTAGTGTGAATTTTATTTGATCGCGGCTGTTTGGGAGAAGAAAGTGCGATAAGCTATTTAGAATCAAAGGGCAATTGTAGGCGTAAGAATCTACGATAAAGATGGTAAAATATAAAAGCCCAGAAGAAACGAAAAAAACGAAAAGAAGGAGAAGATAGAGAGAAAAAAGAAAGGAAAATGGCAATAAGAAAGGAACAAGGCTACATAACAGGCCTATAATCAAAGGGAAATAAATGATCTGGCAAATATATTATTCAAGGTTGGGAAGCTGGACTTTCTCTTTTATTCTGAAATTTGAATCTGTTCGATCACGGCTGTTCGGGAGAAGACAGTGCGACAGGCTGTTTATAGTCTCAATGCATAGAGAGAAAGAGAGAGAGAAAGAGAAAATAATAACGAAGGGGAAAGTGGAAAAAAACGAACACGCTAAGGCTACATGAAAAAGGGAAAACGAGGCAGAAAATTGAACAGAAAATAGGAAAACCGAGAGAAAAAAAGTTAATAAATAATATCAAGAGAAGTTCAAGAAAAAAAATCAGAAAGGAGAATAAAAGGAAAAGCAAACATAATAAAGATGATGAATAGAGGAATAAGACAGACGAGAAAGCGGAGTGAAGAGAAAAAGGAGAAGGATAATGGAAACGAAAGACTAAAAACTTAAGGAACTTTAAAGCTAAGATCATGGAAAGGCAAAGCTT
>NC_051388.1:25467967-25475467 GCF_015228065.2 Penaeus monodon | reverse complement strand
TAGAAAAATACAAGAAACCCCTTGTAGATCATGTTATGATGGCTTTAAAGAAATTGAACTTGCTACCTGTAGGTTAAATAGTTATTTTTTATGCTATTAATTTATGCCTTTACTTAATTATACCTAGCATGCATTTGTGTGTGTAATATAGAGAGAGAAACAAAGAAAAACACAGGCAAACACACAGGTATAGACATATATATTTAAACTTGAAATGTTACCTATTTTGTATTTCTATGATTTTCAGTGCAATACTTTAGATTTATAGTAAATAGCATGCCCTAACTGTAATAAAATGGAAATAAACTTTCTTTTAAACTTCTTTTTTATACCTTAAAATCCACCCCAATACCTGTTATTCCACACAACTTTCAACTTCCAGTTTATATTTTATATATTCATTTCATGTGGGCACGATTTTGGTGAATTGGAAGTGAGATGTGATCTAATTCACATTTTAACATTTGTTATATACTATATTACCTCTAAGCATTTTTTAAAAAGTTTAAATCTTTTACCTTTTCTTTCTTAATTATGAAGAAAGATTTGACGGTTGATTATGCAAGGAAAATGCCTTCTTCATGATCAGGAATTGTAACAGTCAGAATGCAAGCAGATGTTAGTAAAATGAAAGTGCTCATATTATACCTGCATACTTACATATTTATGAATATGGTATTACTTTTAGAGTATGGAGACTTCTCCTTATGATAAAGAATAAGCTTAGGGTATTAAAGCAATACCACCTTTTTTTGAAAATGGATAGAGTACATTCTGTAGCAGTCAAATACTAGGGATTCTGTTAACAGATGAGGGCATCTATACAGCAGCTTAACATATACATCAACTTGAGCCATGCTTTTAAAATACCAGAAAGGGTACAACTTTAGTCTTGAAAAACTGCATGTTCATCTGATCCTCTTTTGTAAGAAATTGTATTTCCTTGAAAAGGTGGCTGAACTTGAGTACTGCACACAATAAAATTTATTACTTAATTGTGGCTAGGAACTTGAGTAGACAAAGAAAGACATTAATAATATGAACATTTATAAATAATCATCCTACTTTAGGCCAAATACCCTCCAGATGCAGAATCTAAAGTATTGTTAAAATATCATCAACTTGATACATAAATAGTACTTTTATTGTGGCCTTGTAATGAAAAGCATAGGAAATATTAGGAACCACATTAGCCAACCACATATTATCGATTGTCACCAGTAGGGCATATACTGTATACATGGCTTTCTACTGAGATTTTAGTTCATAGTTTCATTCATACATGGATAGCACCAGAAGTGATTAGTCAGTGTACTAAGTGATGATAACAATAATAGTATCAGATTTTTTTCTCTCTCTCTCTCTCTCTCTCTCTCTCTCTCTCTCTCTCTCTCTCTCTCTCTCTCTCTCTCTCTCTCTCTCTCTCTCTCTCTCTCTCTCTCTCTCTCTCTCTCTCTCTCTCTCTCTCTCTCTCTCTCTCTCTCTCTCTCCCACAAAAATCAAGGAAGGGGTGAGGTCAGGTAGGCCTAGTACTTAACTTGTGATGCAATCTATATGTAAGCAAAATTGACAAAAACTACAGCAGACAGTGCATGTACCCAATGCCAATGGGCATGGTATGTATATGCATGCCATGCCCACTGAGTTTACTTTATTAATTGTTTTTACACATAAATGGCTACATTTATACTAAGTCACTAATGAGTCAATTACGAGTACTGCCTGTCTCGACTGTTTACCCTTTTCCTTGATTTTCAAAAATATTTTACATTATCTTATGATATCGCTGATACTTATGTCTATAATATTATAGTAAACATGTCTATAATAGAAATAACACCATCGATATTCAAAGCATTAGTAAAAACACCATTTTTCCTGCCAATTCAAGAAAAGGTGAAATCAAGTAAGATCACAGTTTATTTTCTGTTTTGTTAATCTGGAATTTGCAAATGTATAAAAATATTGGTTAATTGCATTTTATTCCTTTTCATTATTTGTCACTTATTTAACTAATAATCTATAAATGAAATACAGGAAAATGTAATCATAACATACATCATATTATTTCATTTTCTTAGAAGTAACTGTAGTGTAAATGAGATATGACACCGTCCTACTGATACTGGGTAATAATTTATAAGAGTGAATTATTTGCCTAGAATGTTTTTACTCAGAATGAGAAATACCTGTCAAGATTATGTGCCACTAGGCTTATACTATACTAGGATATAATTCAGCACTTTACCATTTTCATTTTAAGAGAAATCAGTTCAATGAATCTGCTTAAGTGTTGTTTTATAGGAGCTTACTGGAAGTAAGCTTTTAAATTATATTTAATAAGTAGTTAAATATTTCTGCATTTTATGAAATGAAAATGAGTAAAAAGGAAAACATAATTCATATTCTCTTAAAAGCTGTGAGCTTTCTTATCTCTGTATTAAATCAGTGTTCATAAAATGATAATAATAATAATAATAATAATAATAATAATAATAATAATAACAATAATAATAATAATTATTATAATAATATAATATCCCCACATTTCTGCATGTATTTGAACTCTTCTATTTATAAAACTTGCATGCATAAAGCATATTTTTGTTGTTGTTTTTCCATTTACATATTTCTGTTTACTGCAAGCACTTTTATTTTCCTTTCAATATATAGGGATTTAACCCTTTGCCGACGGGTGGCATGTACGTACATGCCATGGCATGTCTCGACTATCTGCCGGGGGCATGTACGTATATGCCGTGGTGTATGTATGGCCATGTCATGAGGTTTTTTGTTTTTTTTACAATTACGGCAAAATAATATTTTTTTGCCACTGAAAATGTGATTAAGTAGTTTTTAACACTTTTTCTCATTTTTCCTGTACTATGCATTTCATAAAGGCTTCTCGGGCTTCCAGGGTTAATGTAATAAAAATTATGTCGGTAATCCACTACATTGGCCAGAGATATTATATAGTATTCACGAAGTGATATGTAAAACCACGTGAAAATACCAATATGTATTTTTGAAAAAAAAAAAGAAAAAAAAAAAAGTCATGTATTTATAAAAACACTGAACATAAAAGTATATATATATGGAAGTGATAATATAAACCTGTTGAAACTAAAGTTATCTTATAAAATAACTTTGCAAAAAAAAAAAATACAACAAAACCTATGGTTTCAACTCCATGATGCCACCCACTGCTTATTTTATTCAGACTATAGAGTGAATAATGATCAACTATGGAGTCTATATAACAACAAAAATATCCTAGTCTTGATTTATCAGGAAATATGGCAAATAGAGACCTTGGAAAATAATAATTTTGAAAATACTACATAGGCTCTTAGTATTACGAAGAAAAGGCAAGGGATGCTGGTATTGGGTATGAGCGGTCACACATGCTAGGGTGACGATATAAGCCCCCGGCAGCGAGGCCCGGGCCACTATGAGTACTACCCGACAGGAAAGGGTTAATAATCTGGATTTAATAATCTGACTAGAACACTCCCTCCCCCCTTCCTTCCTCTCCTCTCTTCTCATCTCTTATCTCTTTTCTTTTCTTCATTATCATAACAACCATACAAATGCGGACTTAAATATTCAGGATATAAATATCTTCAAAAATTAAATAAAAATTCCACTGCATTTGAGGTGCTTTTTTGAGTTATGCATACCACTGTATTCCCCTGCCATCCCTCTTTCTTAAAAACACATTAAGACACTCCTCTGGAAGTGCTTTAGTGATCAAAATTCTGTTTATCTGCAAGCATTGTTAAGCTCTGTTGCTGGGCAAGGAGAGGCTGTTGTGTCCTGAGAGCCACATTTATTGCTTCATATAGCATTTTTAGTTTAGTTAGTCTTAGATTAAGACATTCAGCTACACTTCCATGTATAATCCATCAAAATTGTGTGGTTGGTTTCAAGGGTATACCAGTGTGAACACAAACTAAATGCCATTTTCTTGACTACCTGAATTAAGCACCATCTTTTCCAAAAGGATATGAAATAAAACACTCAGTAAAAGACTGATGTTTGTACTACAAAGTCATAAATAACTATAAAGTCAAACATTCACCTTTTTAAATTATGAGGCGCCCTTACACAGTCCACAAGTGGAGAGAAGGCAGAAACCAGCAGCTAATACTGAATTACTGTAAAATTTGATATATTGGATTCATTAATTGCATAAATTAGATAAAGGGTAGTGATCAAATAAAAACTACTTAACAAAGGTATACAAATAACAGCAAAGACCACTCAAAGAAAGACTCAAAACTCGCACCATTTGCTTGTAGTGCAGAGAACATTAGTGCCCTTTGCAGTAAGCAAGAGGGACCAGGAAAGCAGCTGCTATGCTGCCATAATTTTTTTTTATCTCCTTTTCCCAGTTAATTATTATTTACAATTTTGTACCTCTTTTTGAGAATTAAGAAATATCAACATATATTTTAGATTTATCCTTATGAATGTAATTTCTTACAGTATGCCAATGAATGGCATTGAGAAACAGGCTAGGATATTTAAAGCAGCCTGAATGCTACAAGACCACAGCTCCCTTGCAGCAAGCCATTATTTAAGCTAATGCCTCTCTTTTCATGGTGACCAAAATGACTCCCTATTCCTACTAAACCCACATTCTTCACCTGTTTGCATACAGCAACACCAGCCAAGATTTGTTGCACCCAATTATCAAATACGAATAAACAGAATAGATCATGTATGGTGCTTTTACAACAGATTTGGATGAATGATCTTTCTTTGTATGGTCTTGGTAATACCTTAAATACCTTGGTAATGCCTAAAAACAATGCTTTAACAAAATCATATGTAACTGATTGTGATGCATTATCAAACATACTGTAAATCTAAACTTTATATTTAGTTTAAATACTTATTCTTCTAATGTCAAACAATATGATTTAGCACAGTGCAGTATCAACAAAGTTATACAAAAACCTAGATTTAGAATCTTTTATTTGTATATTTTACACAATCTGCAATCATAAGTTTAGATGCCATGTGAAGCTTAACAAGTGCTAAATACATGAAATATGAAAAAAAAATCTTCAAGATGATAAAATAAATTTTGAAAGGAATAAAAAAAAAAAAAAAAGTAATGGTCTTTTTATTTCATATGGTATTCAGATTTGACAATTATGCGGAATTACAAACTGTCTTATATTATCATCATTACAATACATAACAGTCTGTAAACAAAACAAAATAAAATTTCTTTCTAATATGAGCTGAAAGATAATTAATAATACAAATTAAATTTTCAACTACTCTTGTCTCTGCCTAACCACCTGGACTTCACATTACCACTTAATGGACAGAACAATATAAAACTGCTGAAAATTGCCAAACTAGCACAAGTCTACACCATCAGAAATTTAAAGGCCGGGGTTTCATGTATTCTTTAACAAGATCTTCAGTCACTTCTTTTCTTCGGGCTTGATGTTCTGCAACCAATGCCTGGAGAATCTGTTAGAGAAAAGACACACTTGTAAAGAGAGAAGGCAGATACAGCAAAACATGAATCTCAGTTTCATTCCAGTTTCTTCCCAAGTTTCACATCTTTAGTAAAAAGTTTCAAAGAGCAGTTCAGTAGCACCAAGATAACCATTATATAGTGGAAGCCTTATATCTTGGTTGCTGCTGAGATTTACAGAAGTGAACAATTTTCAACAAAGGACACCAACAATGTAATAAAGACAAATTCTTTAAAACTTTCTGGAAAAATAAATTCTTGAGCACTTACACATTACTGAATACCTGAATATCTGAAATCTTTACATTAAACACCTAGTCTATGAATATTTTTACCATAAATTTATCTTTTTGATAAAGCACATCTACTGCCTGCAGAAACAAGACTCTAATATTTCCAGGAAAGGTACCAATTATGCACAAGCAAATGGACTGCTCTATCAGACACTTGAAAATACAACAATATACACATATATATTGTTATGATATACAGACCTTAATAAGCTCAGCCTTTAGCTCTCCTGTGAGCATATTGCCTGTGGAATACTGTTGGCGAATCTCCTCTAACTTTTCATCATCTTCTAAGAAGAAGGTTAGGTACATGTATGACACATCTACCTCACAGTCACCTCCTTTTTCCCGGTGCTCCTCAATTGTATCTCTTCCACCAGAGAATGCATATTTGTTGATCTGTGGGAATAATGATAATTTTTATTGATAATATCATACAAATGAGTTCAAAATGCAACTTTCCGATAAGAGATCAGCAGAATAATAAGTGCCAGTAATTTCTATTATGCAAAACATTTTAGATTTGTTTAAACAAATCAACATAACTATCTATAATTCTATTTGATGTGCAAGTAAATGGTAGATCTAGGAGAATAACTGCTGAAAGATACACTCTTAGCCATGGGTGTAGAAACACCACCCCAGGAAGGCCTGGTGTCAAGCCTATTACTCTGTTTAGCATTAGCAATTCAGCTTACAAAACCATACCCTTGGCACACTCCCTAACCCTGCAGTACAATTTTCCACTGCCCTGCCAAACAACACTGTAGGAGTTTCATATTGTTAGGAGGTGTATATACAATCACTGTTATGGTGGGTACATACTAGATGAATATCCTTGTAACTAGTGCATACAAGAATAAGCGTCTTTGTATGTTCTTCTGACAAGAATGGTTCCTATGAAAAGTTTGCCTGCCTCATCCAATGCAGTTACTGGTTACTGCAGTAGTTACTAGTTTCACGTGCGTGCACACACACACACACACTCCCACACACATATGTACACTTGCTTACTCTCACACCCTCTCACACACAGACACAGACACATACAGACACACAGACACAGACAGACACAGACACACAGACACACACACACACACACACACACACACACACACTCCCTCTCTCTCTCACACTCACACTCACAATCACACTCACACTAACAATCACACTCACAATCACACACACACTCAACACCCACTCTCACTCTCACACACTCTCTCACTCTCACACACTCTCACACACTCTCTCACTCTCACACACTCTCTCACCTCACACACTCTCTCACTCTCACACACTCTCTCACTCTCACACACTCTCTCACTCTCACACACTCTCTCACTCTCACCACACTCTCTCACTCTCACACACTCTCTCACTCACTCTCTCACTCACTCTCTCACTCTCACACTCACTTCTCACTCTCACACTCACTCCTCACTCTCACCTCTCTCACTCTCACACTCTCTCACTCTCACACTCTCTCACTCTGACACACTCTCTCACTCTGACACACTCTCTCACTGTCACTCTGACACACTCTCTCACTCTGACACACTCTCTCACTCTGACACACTCTCTCACTCTGACACACTCTCTCACTCTCACACACCCCACTCTCCCCTCCCCCCCCCCCTCACTCTCACACACTCTCCTCTCACACTCCCCCTCACTCACACACTCTCTCATCCACCTCCTCACACACTCTCACTT
>NC_051388.1:25451428-25461428 GCF_015228065.2 Penaeus monodon | reverse complement strand
GTGTGAGAGTGAGAGAGTGAGTGAGAGAGTGAGTGTGAGAGTGTGAGAGGTGAGAGAGTGTGTGAAAATTGAGAGTGTGTGAGAGTGAGAGAGTGTGTGAGAGTGAGAGAGTGTGTGAGAGTGAGAGAGTGTGTGAGAGTGAGAGAGTGTGTGAGAGTGAGAGTGAAAAAGAGTGTGTGAGAGTGAGAGTTGTGAGAGGGGCGAGAGTGTGGAGTGAGAGAGTGTGTGAGAGTGAGAGTGGGTGTTGAGTGTGTGTGTGATTGTGAGTGTGATTGTTAGTGTGAGTGTGATTGTGGGGTGTGAGTGTGAGAGAGAGAGGGAGTGTGTGTGTGTGTGTGTGGGGTGTGTGTGTGTGTCTTGTGTCTGGGGTCTGTCTGTGTCTGTGTGTCTGTATGTGTCTGTGTCTGTGTGTGAGAGGGTGGGGAGAGTAGCAAGTGTACATATGTGTGTGGGAGTGTGTGTGTGTGTGCACGCACGTGAAACTAGTAACTACTGCAGTAACCAGTAACTGCATTGGTGAGGCAGGCAAACTTTTCATAGGAAACCATCTTGTCAGAAGAACATACAAAGACCCCTTATTCTTGTATGCACTAGTTACAAAGGATATTCATCTAGTATGTACCCCCCATAAAAATGATTGTATATACACCTCCTAACAATATGAAACTCCTACAGTGTTGTTTGGCAGGGCAGTGGAAAATTGTACTGCAGGGTTAGGGAGGTGCCAAGGGTATGTTTTGTAAGCTGAATTGCTAATGCTAAACAGAGTAATAGGCTGGACACCAGGCCTTCCTGGGGTGGTGTTTCTACACCCATGGCTAAGAGTGTATCTTTCAGCAGTTATTCTCCTAGATCTACCATTTACATGCACATCAAATAGAATTATAGATAGTTATGTTGATTTGTTTAAACAAATCTAAAATGTTTTGCATAATAGAAATTACTGGCACTTATTATTCTGCTGATCTCTTATCGGAAAGTTGCATTTTGAACTCATTTGTATGATATTATCAATAAAAATTATCATTATTCCCACAGATCAACAAATATGCATTCTCTGGTGGAAGAGATACAATTGAGGAGCACCGGGAAAAAGGAGGTGACTGTGAGGTAGATGTGTCATACATGTACCTAACCTTCTTCTTAGAAGATGATGAAAAGTTAGAGGAGATTCGCCAACAGTATTCCACAGGCAATATGCTCACAGGAGAGCTAAAGGCTGAGCTTATTAAGGTCTGTATATCATAACAATATATATGTGTATATTGTTGTATTTTCAGGTGTCTGATAGAGCAGTCCATTTGCTTGTGCATAATTGGTACCTTTCCTGGAAATATTAGAGTCTTGTTTCTGCAGGCAGTAGATGTGCTTTATCAAAAAGATAAATTTATGGTAAAAATATTCATAGACTAGGTGTTTAATGTAAAGATTTCAGATATTCAGGTATTCAGTAATGTGTAAGTGCTCAAGAATTTATTTTTCCAGAAAGTTTTAAAGAATTTGTCTTTATTACATTGTTGGTGTCCTTTGTTGAAAATTGTTCACTTCTGTAAATCTCAGCAGCAACCAAGATATAAGGCTTCCACTATATAATGGTTATCTTGGTGCTACTGAACTGCTCTTTGAAACTTTTTACTAAAGATGTGAAACTTGGGAAGAAACTGGAATGAAACTGAGATTCATGTTTTGCTGTATCTGCCTTCTCTCTTTACAAGTGTGTCTTTTCTCTAACAGATTCTCCAGGCATTGGTTGCAGAACATCAAGCCCGAAGAAAAGAAGTGACTGAAGATCTTGTTAAAGAATACATGAAACCCCGGCCTTTAAATTTCTGATGGTGTAGACTTGTGCTAGTTTGGCAATTATCAGCAGTTTTATATTGTTCTGTCCATTAAGTGGTAATGTGAAGTCCAGGTGGTTAGGCAGAGACAAGAGTAGTTGAAAATTAATTTGTATTATTAATTATCTTTCAGCTCATATTAGAAAGAAATTTTATTTTGTTTTGTTTACAGACTGTTATGTATTGTAATATGATAATATAAGACAGTTTGTAATTCCGCATAATTGTCAAATCTGAATACCATATGAAATAAAAAGGCAATTACTTTTTTTTTTTTTTTTATTCCTTTCAAAATTTCTTTTATCATCTTGAAGATTTTTTTTTCATATTTCATGTATTTAGCACTTGTTAAGCTTCACATGGCATCTAAACTTATGATTGCAGATTGTGTAAAATATACAAATAAAAGATTCTAAATCTAGGTTTTGTATAACTTTGTTGATACTGCACTGTGCTAAATCATATTGTTTGACATTAGAAGAATAAGTATTTAAACTAAATATAAAGTTTAGATTTACATTATGTTTGATAATGCATCACAATCAGTTACATATGATTTTGTTAAAGCATTGTTTTCAGGTATTACCAAGGTATTTAAGGTATTACCAAGACCATACAAAGAAAGATCATTCATCCAAATCTGTTGTAAAAGCACCATACATGATCTATTCTGTTTATTCGTATTTGATAATTGGGTGCAACAAATCTTGGCTGGTGTTGCTGTATGCAAACAGGTGAAGAATGTGGGTTTAGGAGGAATAGGGAGTCATTTTGGTCACCATGAAAAGAGAGGCATTAGCTTAAATAATGGCTTGCTGCAAGGGAGCTGTGGTCTTGTAGCATTCAGGCTGCTTTAAATATCCTAGCCTGTTTCTCAATGCCATTCATTGGCATACTGTAAGAAATTACATTCATAAGGATAAATCTAAAATATATGTTGATATTTCTTAATTCTCAAAAAGAGGTACAAAATTGTAAATAATAATTAACTGGGAAAAGGAGATAAAAAAAAATTATGGCAGCATAGCAGCTTATTTCCTGGTCCCCCTTGCTTACTGCAAAGGGCACTAATGTTCTCTGCACTACAAGCAAATGGTGCGAGTTTTGAGTCTTTCTTTGAGTGGTCTTTGCTGTTATTTGTATACCTTTGTTAAGTAGTTTTTATTTGATCACTACCCTTTATCTAATTTATGCAATTAATGAATCCAATATATCAAATTTTACAGTAATTCAGTATTAGCTGCTGGTTTCTGCCTTCTCTCCACTTGTGGACTGTGTAAGGGCGCCTCATAATTTAAAAAGGTGAATGTTTGACTTTATAGTTATTTATGACTTTGTAGTACAAACATCAGTCTTTTACTGAGTGTTTTATTTCATATCCTTTTGGAAAAGATGTGCTTAATTCAGGTAGTCAAGAAAATGGCATTTAGTTTGTGTTCACACTGGTATACCCTTGAAACCAACCACACAATTTTGATGGATTATACATGGAAGTGTAGCTGAATGTCTTAATCTAAGACTAACTAAACTAAAAATGCTATATGAAGCAATAAATGTGGCTCTCAGGACACAACAGCCTCTCCTTGCCCAGCAACAGAGCTTAACAATGCTTGCAGATAAACAGAATTTTGATCACTAAAGCACTTCCAGAGGAGTGTCTTAATGTGTTTTTAAGAAAGAGGGATGGCAGGGGAATACAGTGGTATGCATAACTCAAAAAAGCACCTCAAATGCAGTGGAATTTTTATTTAATTTTTGAAGATATTTATATCCTGAATATTTAAGTCCGCATTTGTATGGTTGTTATGATAATGAAGAAAAGAAAAGAGATAAGAGATGAGAAGAGAGGAGAGGAAGGAAGGGGGGAGGGAGTGTTCTAGTCAGATTATTAAATCCAGATTATTAACCCTTTCCTGTCGGGTAGTACTCATAGTGGCCCGGGCCTCGCTGCCGGGGCTTATATCGTCACCCTAGCATGCGTGACCGCTCATGCCCAATACCAGCATCCCTTGCCTTTTCTTCGTAATACTAAGAGCCTATGTTGTATTTTCAAAATTATTATTTTCCAAGGTCTCTATTTGCCATATTTCCTGATAAATCAAGACTTTAGGATAGTTGATCATTATTCACTCTATAGTCTGAATAAAATAAGCAGTGGGTGGCATCATGGAGTTGAAACCGTGGGTTTTGTTGCATTTTTTTTTTTTGCAAAATTTTAAATAATTATTCAAAGTTTATATTATCACTTCCATATATATATACTTTTATGTTCAGTGTTTTTATAAATACATGACTTTTTTTTTTTTCTTTTTTTTTTCAAAAATACATATTGGTATTTTCACGTGGTTTTACATATCACTTCGTGAATACTATATAATATCTCTGGCCAATGTAGTGGATTACCGACATAATTTTTATTACATTAACCCTGGAAGCCCGAGAAGCCTTTATGAAATGCATAGTACAGGAAAAAATGAGAAAAAGTGTTAAAAACTACTTAATCACATTTCAGTGGCAAAAAAATATTATTTGCCGTAATTGTAAAAAAAACAAAAAACCTCATGACATGGCCATACATACACCACGGCATATACGTACATGCCCCCGGCAGATAGTCGAGACATGCCATGGCATGTACGTACATGCCACCCGTCGGCAAAGGGTTAAATCCCTATATATTGAAAGGAAAATAAAAGTGCTTGCAGTAAACAGAAATATGTAAATGGAAAAACAACAACAAAAATATGCTTTATGCATGCAAGTTTTATAAATAGAAGAGTTCAAATACATGCAGAAATGTGGGGATATTATATTATTATTATAATAATTATTATTATTATTGTTATTATTATTATTATTATTATTATTATTATTTTATCATTTTATGAACACTGATTTAATACAGAGATAAGAAAGCTCACAGCTTTTAAAAGAATATGAATTATGTTTTCCTTTTTACTCATTTTCATTTCTTAAAATGCAGAAATATTTAACTACTTATTAAATATAATTTAAAAGCTTACTTCCAGTAAGCTCCTATAAAACAACACTTAAGCAGATTCATTGAACTGATTTCTCTTAAAATGAAAATGTTTAAAATGCTGAATTATATCCTAGTATAGTATAAGCCTAGTGGCACATAATCTTGACAGGTATTTCTCATTCTGAGTAAAAACATTCTAGGCAAATAATTCACTCTTATAAATTATTACCCAGTATCAGTAGGACGGTGTCATATCTCATTTACACTACAGTTACTTCTAAGAAAATGAAATAATATGATGTATGTTATATTACATTTTCCTGTATTTCATTTATGATTATTAGTTAAATAAGTGGACAAATAATGAAAAGGAATAAAAGGGCAATTAACCAATTTTTTTATACATTTGCAAATTCCAGATTAACAAAACGAAAATAAACTGTGATCTTATTTTCATTTCACCTTTTCTTGAATTGGCAGGAAAAAATGGTGTTTTTACTAATGCTTTGAATATCGCTGTTGTTATTTTTATTATAGACCATGTTTACTATAATATTATAGACATAAGTATCAGCGATATCATAAGAAATGTAAATATTTTTGAAAATCAAGGAAAGGGAAAAAGTCCCAGACAGGCAGTACTCGTAATTTTACTCATTGTGACTTAGTATAAATGTAGCCATTTATGTGTAAAAAAAATTAATAAAGTAAACTCAGTGGGGATGGCATGCATATACATACCATGCCCATTGGCATTGGGTACATGCACTGTCTGCTGTAGTTTTTGTCATTTTGCTTACATATAGATTGCCCTCACAAGTTAAGTTTCTAGGCCTACCTGACCTCCCCTTCCTTGATTTTTGTGGAGAAGAGGAGAGAGAGAGAGAGAAGAGAGAAGAGAGAGAGAGAGAGAGGGGAGAGAGGGGAGGGAGAGAGAGAGAGAGAGATGAGAAAAGAGAGAGGGGAGAAAGAGAGAGAAAGAGGGGAGAGAGAAAGAGAGAGAGAGAGAGGGGAGAGATAGAGAGAGAGAAAGAAAAAAGAGAGAGAAAAAAAAAATCTGATACTATTTTGTTATCATCACTTAGTACACTGACTAATCACTTCTGGTGCTATCCATGTATGAATGAAACTATGAACTAAAATCTCAGTAGAAAGCCATGTATACAGTATATGCCCTACTGGTGACAATCGATAATATGTGGTCTTATGGCTAATGTGGTTCCTAATATTTCCTAGCTTTTCATTACAAGGCCACAATAAAAGTACTATTTATGTATCAAGTTGATGATATTTTAACAATACTTTAGATTCTGCATCTGGAGGTATTTGCCTAAAGTAGGATGATTATTTATAAATGTTCATATTATTAATGTCTTTCTTTGTCTACTCAAGTTCCTAGCCACAATTAAGTAATAAATTTTATTGTGTGCAGTACTCAAGTTCACCACCTTTTCAGGAAATACAATTTCTTACAAAAGAGGATCAGATGAACATGGGAGTTTTTCAAGACTAAAGTTGTACCCTTTCTGGTATTTTAAAAGCATGGCTCAAGTTGATGTATATGTTAAGCTGCTGTATAGATGCCCTCATCTGTTTAACAGAATCCCTAGTATTGACTGCTACAGAATGTACTCTATCCATTTTCAAAAAAAGGTGGTATTGCTTTAATACCCTAAGCTTATTCTTTATCATAAGGAGAGTCTCCATACTCTAAAATTCATACCATATTCATAAATATGTAAGTAGGGCAGGTATAATATGAGCACTTTCATTTTACTAACATCTGCTTGCATTCTGACTGTTACAATTCCTGATCATGAGAAGGCATTTTCCTTGCATAATCAACCGTCAAATCTTTCTTCATAATTAAGAAAGAAAAGGTAAAAGATTTAAACTTTTTAAAAATGCTTAGAGGTAATTAAGTATATAACAAATGTTAAAATGTGAATTAGATCCATCTCACTTCCAATTCACCAAAATCGTGCCCACATGAAATGAATATATAAAATATAAACTGGAAGTTGAAAGTTGTGTGGAATAACGGGTATTGGGGTGGATTTTAAGGTAAAAAAAAGAAGTTTAAAAGAAAGTTTTTTTCCATTTTATTACAGTTAGGCATGCTATTACTATAAATCTAAAGTATTGCACTGAAAATCATAGAAATACAAAATAGGTAACATTTCAAGTTTAAATATATATGTCTATACCTGTGTGTTTTGCCTGTGTTTTTTTTTGTTTCTCTCTCTATATTACACACACAAATGCATGCTAGGTATAATTAAGTAAAGGCATAAATTAATAGCATAAAAAATAACTATTTAACCTACAGGTAGCAAGTTCAATTTCTTTAAAGCCATCATAACATGATCTACAAGGGGTTCTTGTATTTTTCTATAATATTGTCCCTCATTGTGTAAACCAAAAAATTACTCTTACACTTGCTATACAACTCTCGTGGACAACGTTCTTTATAGTGGTTCATCTGCACAACCGAAGTATTCAAAAACAAGATTCCCTTTCACTCTGGAATAGAGGCCCTCTAGGGTATAATGATTAAATATAGTTAAAAGATTTGTTTGTTGATATGAAGCTCTTGACCGAGTGCCCTCGGATACTGAAATTTGCCGCTGCGAGTCTTGTAGTGCAACATGTGGAAATTCCTTGGAACGTCAGGGTCCCATGTGGCATTGTAAACATCTAGAAAATAGGCGTTTTGAGCTGAGAAAGAAGCATATCTTTCCAAGTCTTTGGGATGATCTTGCTTGTAATTCCTGAACATTTCTGACCATGTGTAAGTTTTGACAGGTAAAAATACCTCATCTACATCAAGAGGAACTATGTATTCATACAAATACATGTTTCTATATAAACAATCATTATATGGTACAATTTCATTTCTCCTCTTCTGCCACACATCTCTCTTCAAGTACAGAGAACGTAATTGAGGTTCATTGGGCTGGTCTCCTGGCAGTGTTAGAATGTAAGACAACCACTTTCCCTTGTTTCGTATAGTAATTCAACACTTTATCTATATTTGGATGGACTGAGTATTTATAAAAGAAAACTTTTTCTGCACCCAATATGAAAAGAAGTTCTAGCCATTCTATTAGTCTATGTGATATATCTTTTCTGAAGTCCATCCCTTTTACACATACAGCATACTTGCCTTTCTTTTTTAACTGATTCTTCAAAATGCCCTCTCTGTGAATGGGTACCATGGTCGTTACATTATTACAGGGTTGTGCAGAAAGTGAGACATAATCTGGATAGGCACCACCTTTTCGCACTCCTTCTGGAATGGGGCAAGTGAAGAGGTATGTGTGATACAGGTCAGGAGCTGGATGACTATTCCACTGCTGCACCCAAATCTCTGATGTATCTGCTTTCAAGACAACAGGATCATTCTGCTGCTTATACCAGAGACTACAATAATAACGTTTTCCCATCTATCTTCCCCATTGACATGCCTATTACCCTCACATAATGGTAAGGTACTCTATCATACACAAATCTTGAGTCATAGTAAGCACTGTACAAATATATCTTACTGTCTTGGACTTCCTGCCAGTAGAAGTTGCTCCAGAGAATGTGCACTTGCCTGTGTTGCAAGCGAGAGCAGTTATACATCTTCAGTGTCAAGAAATGTGACTCCACAGATGAACCTACCAACACTGGGTAATCGCTTGTCTTCCTCACCCCCAAAAAATGAACGCACTGTTTGTTGGTACTATTGAACTCAGAAGGAAGACATAACATAGCAGGGTAATGGCAGTGACTGTTACTGCTAAAACCATGCACAGCAGGAGGAACCTCATGTTTAAAACGTGTGAGTGTTCAGCCATCCAATGTCATAAATTTCATGTGATGATACAGTCATGTTTTCATTATCCGATGTTTATGTTATTTAGCATCATGTGATGGATGACTGAAGTGTAGGTTCTGCTGATCTGCTTTTACTTGTCACTGAAAAATAAGCACAAATCATTCTGATGTACTGTACTTATGGTCATGATTTCAAAACTGGAAGCCATATAATATAACACGAAGAAGTACACATTTAAATGTATAAAAAAACAATGACAGATTACATACAAAAACATACAAAAAAAAAAAAAAAGTAAATAATGTGATATTTTGGCTTTACCTTTGAAAAAAAAAAATAAAATAAAATAAATGAAATGGGGTAGGCTATCAATTTTTATCTGTAAGTATGTATAGACACAAAAATCAGATGCTCTTAGAAAACAACTTTCCTCAAAACCATCAACATCTAAAGACATACAAATATTAGCTAATCATCCAAGGTATTCAGTCTGGAAGTTTAAGTAGCATAAATAAATATAAAACATGATGGAAAAAAGGACGCCTCAAATAACTGTTGTCAATATAACACATACTATTTCCTATTACAAAATATTTCAAACTTTGCATAGAAATGAAAAATAAAAGAAACTGAAATGTATATTAAAGGGCAATGACTTTAACATTTCTGAATTAAAGACATATATGAAAATATTGTTAAAAAGAAGAAATACAGGTATATAATCTTGGTATTAATCTCTTGCCTCTGGTTACAAATTAATTTACATATCAATTATTAATTATAGCATTAACACATTAAAAAAAAGACAAAATATACCTAAAAAGCATATAAATGCATGTATATGTACATGTATATGTGTGTGTGTGTATGTATATATATGTGTAATAATATATATATATATATATATATATATATATATATATATATATATATATATACATACATGTATATATATGTAAACACACACACACACACACACAAACACACACACACACACACACATACACACACACACCCCACACACACACACACACACACACACACACACACACACACACCACACACACACAACACAACACACACATACATAGACACACACACACACACAAACATATATATATATATATACATATATATTATATATATATATATATATAATATATATATATATATACATGTTTGTGTGTGTCTATGTGTGTGTGTGTGTGCGTGTGTGTGTGTCTATGTGTGTGTGTGTGTGTGTGTGTGTGTGTGTGTGTGTGTGTGTGTGTGTGTGTGTGTGTGTGTTTTGTGTGTGTGGTGTGTGTGTGTGTGTGTGTGTGTGTGTGTGTGGTGTGTGTGTGTGTTTTTTTTGTA
>NC_051388.1:25436983-25449483 GCF_015228065.2 Penaeus monodon | reverse complement strand
TTAGGGAAAGGGATCCACGGGTAAGGTGGGATGCCAAGACCCCTCAAAAATTAATTGGGAGAGGCCCAGTCCTGCAGTGGAATAAATGGCTGTTTTAACAAACACAACAACACCCACAACACACACACAAAAAACATAATTATATATTATTATATATATATAATATAATTTATATATTATTTTAATATATATATATATATTTTAATATATAAATACTTTTTTATATAATATAAATTATATTATTTTTATTAAAAATTAATTTTTATATAAAAAATAAAAATTTTTTAAATATATTTATATTTTCTAATATAATATTTTTTTAAAAAATTATATACTAATTTTTATATAATTTTAAATTTTTTATTATATAATTTTATATATTATATGTGTGTGTGTGGGGTGTTTTGTGTGTGTATGTGTTGTGTGTGTGTGTGTGTGTGGTGGTTTTGTTGTGTGTGAGTGTGTGTGTGTGTAATGAGTACGAGAGGGTGTAGAGGCTAGGGCAGTGATAATAGGTGCTAGAAGGGATCCGTGATAGTGCTACATAAGAGAGAAAGATTCGTGAATGAATAGAGCTTACATTCCAGCCAAAATAGAAATAAAAATTTCCCTTGCTCCAACCTAAAAAAAAACAATTTAGCCATGCATACGGGACCTTTTAAAAATAATAGGGGTGCCCGAAAGAGCCAAAAGGGAATTTTAGGGACCCCTATCGTGCAAAAAAAGGGCATGCTCACGAGAGGCCACAAAGATAGAATCAACGAAAAAAAATACTCCCCCACCCGAAACAGAATACCAAATTTCGAAATCATTAAAAGGAAAAATACGGGCCCCCCTAAACCAAATGGTCCAATTTCCCTGGAATCAAAAAAAAACAAAAACCGCCTAAAAAAAAAGCATAAAAAAACCGGGTGCAAAATTGGGAATAAACGAAAAAAACACCCCCCAAGAAACCCAAAATAAACCAAAACGAATTCAAGGATGGCACCCCGGGTGCCGAGTACCCCCCAACCCCCCGGGGTACCGAGGCCCCCTAGGTGTTCCCTTGGGGAACCCAAAACCCCCCAAAAAAAATAAAAAAACCCCCCTTTTTTAAAACTTTTAAAAAATTTACCTTTTAAACCAAATTTAATCCCACCCCCGCCCAATCCCCCAAAGTAATTTAGAAAATTAAAGCGGGTATTAAAAGGATTGGATTGGGCCCCATGCAGACGCTGCGCGAAGGCCGGGGTAGGGAGCCAAAACGGGTTAGGGGTTTTTCCGTGCCATCTCTTCGAAACGTGAAAAAATAAAATTTGGTTTTTCTAACTTTTACAAATTTATTTAAATTAATTTCCTGTTATGAGTTAAAAATTTATAAAAGTGGTTAGTGATTATGTGTATTTTGGGTTTTAAAAATTTTATATATTTTTTATATAATATAATATATAATTTTTAATATATATATATATATTATATATATATATATATATATATACGGTATATGTCTTTATACGGCATGTAATGGTATGTATGTGTATTTCCCATTTACGTAGATAGTATATGTGTGTATAGAATGTGTATATGTGTATATATATGTTGTTGTGTGTTTGTGGGGCATGTAGTGTATATATCAATAAATGTGATATATGTGTGCATATACAGGTATTCAAAATATGTGGGGACACTAATGTGTGTAAAAAAAAAAACGTATGGGCAAACGTGTGGTCAGATACGTATTACTATATGGTTTTTTTAAAACCATTGTAAGTGAACGGGATGATGCGCGGTGGCGTTCGCATCATGGGGGTGCGTAAACAAATTATGCGATGTGAGGCCTGCGCTATACAGGGTAAAAAAGTGTTGTATGCAGTTGCAATATGTGGATGTGTTGCATGTCAATGAGGGGCTATGAAAAGGTATTGCTGCGGGGCAGTACAAGAAAGAACATAGAAGGGTTTATTTGGGGCTTTTGGGCAGTGAAAACTGTGTCTGCACTGGCGTACGGGCCAAAATAAAATCAATGTATAAAAAAAATAACACTAAATACACTTCGAAGTCAAACCCATGCTCACGGGATTTTGTACCTGGCTAGGAGAGGCCGTGCGGGCTAAAAACAAATTCCACACTGACAGGCAAACCCTGCGGAGGGGTTTATCATGGCACCCCGGCAAAACTACCCCCCCTTTCCCCCAAGAAAAACCCCTGGGCATTGGTGGGGGTACTCGGCTGCCTACCTCTCAATAAAAAAAACCTGATAACAGACAAGGGCCCTTTTTTCCCCGGGAGGCAAAGGAGCCCCTGGTTACGGGGGCGATCAAATCCCTTCAGGCGGGATGCTAAAAATCCCCGGTAAACAAAGCCGCCCCCCGATTGATAAAACCTTTGTACATATAATAGTACAAGGGAAAAATGAATCCGACTTACTACGTTATTTGGGGGGAATTATAAAAAGGGATATTGTGGGACTCTGTGAATTTGAAGACAAGGCGAAGCAGAAGATACTAAATGAGGACACTTCCATTGAAGAGGTAAACCCTGGGTTAGCAAGCGGGAAATTTAAGGGTAGGTTTTTATTTCACAAACTTTTAGAAAAGAAATCGTGGAATTTAATTTAAAAGCAAAGGGTTATAACAATAAAGGTAAACTAAAGATTGTTCAATCTATGCCCCAAAAACCGCAGCACAGTGAAGAAATAGAGAGCTTCTATAAAGATTTTCATTTAGCCAAAGGAAAAAACCCCATTTCACAATAATAATGGGTTTAATCCCAAAATAGGAAAAAAAGACGTGGGGAAAACCGAATAGGGAAATCATGATCACTCAAAATCATGAGTACATTCGTCGAAAAAGACTAGAGCGGAAGTGGACTTGGAAGTCGCCATATGACATAAAAAACGATAATGACTTCATAATCTCACAAATAGGAGCGATATAGGCCGGTGCGTTGTTCCCTTGGGCAAGGATCTTCACCTCGAATGCTCCTACCCAGGGGGTGGCAACCCAGCCCAAGCAGTGCTGGCCCCCAACCCCGGATAAAAAGGAGAATTTGATACCAAAACAGGAAAAACCCCGGCACTTCCGGGAAAGGAACGGGGGCCCCCCTACCACGTACTCACTCCAAGAGATCACAACATGAAACACAATTAGTTCATGCTGGACCACGGCGGCTCAGCATAAAACCTACCGTTAAAAGGAAGGAAGTAAAAAATGTGGAAGTTATTTTTAAAAGAAATGTTCCCTCTGCCCATTGAATGGTAAGGAAAAATTTTAAATTACCCCTCAAAAGGGAAGGAAACAAACTCATACGAAAACCAACCAAATTGTAGCAACATAAAGACCAGAGCACAAGAATTAACCTTACCCCAAAAACAGATGTTCATTTCTCAGCGTGAAGTCAAAACATTACCAATCAACAAACATTTTTAAAAACAAATAAAGGAAGCTGCACTAGAAATGGGCGTAGAAAACGTAAAGCAAAGCTAACAATTTCCCGGGGTAGAAACCAAGGGCTTATGCAAAAACGTGGGACATGAAAAAACGTAAACAGGACAAAATAGGAATTAGCCCAATAACAAAAAACTAAAAATAAAAAGAAAGGGGTGTACGGAAATTCAATACTCAAAATAAGAAATGAAACAGATTTTCAGGTACTAGATGAAAAAAGTTAAAATAAAACTCGGAATAGGGGGAAAACAAATTTTATGCCATAAAGAAACCCGAGGGGAATGGACATATGATAAGAATGAAATCATAAGGGGTAGTGGGGGACTTTAAGGGATCATACAACTCAAATGAAAGCCCCGGATAAAGCGAATGCGGAAAATGGCATCACAAAAGAAGAAATAAAAAGAGCGCCTAAAGGCATGAAGAGAGGGAAAAACCGGGGGAAAAGGAATCAGTATAACCTTAAATGATGCAGGAGAAAATTTCAACAGTCAAAAAGCCAATCTTTTTTTCAAAGCCCTATTAAAAAGGAAAAATTCAAAGCCCGGAAAATGCAACAATTATTTATACATAAAAAAGGGGACAGAAGGATATGGAAAACTACCGAGCAAAACCCCTTTCAGCTACTTACCAATTTCAGAAAAGTTATCACAAATCGCTCTTAACCCCCTGGATTTAACAGCCTAAGAACAAGCGGTTTTCCAGGGATTTCAAAAACAGACACTCCACACTCACCAAAAAGGAAAAAAAAAAACAAAAAAGGGAAAACCCCGTGTATCATTTTTTCGGTTTTGAAAAGGCTTTTACTCTGACCGATACCCGCATTTCTGGAAGTATTCGAAGACGGGGGGTAGAGGGGTATATTTAAAATAGAAGATATATAAAAGGCGACAGCAACCATCAAGCTCCACCGGAAACCGACAAAAAAACCCTTTAAAAAAAATGTTAGACAGAGTTACTATTCACCCAAACTTTTTCGCTTGTCTTTAGGAATATTCAAAAAGCTAGAATGGAATGGGGAAAAAAGGGTATCAAAATAGAAGACAAACCTAAATATCTAAGATTTTTTTTTGATATTGTTCTTTCGGTGAAATGCAAATAATTGAATAAGAAAGTTTAAAAAACGGGCTTAGGTGAAAAAAAGAAGACAAGATCTTTTTCATAGTAGGTTCACTTTTAAAAATACAAGTCAAGTGAAGCGCTAGAGGTGTGGACAAGTATATAACCTAGGGGAAAAATCGTCAGAAAAACAACAGCGAAAAAGGAAATTTAAAAACTCTCAGTCTAGGTGGGGCCCTTTGGCAAAACAGTAGATACTAAAGGCTCCTTTTTATTTGTTAAAAAGAAAAATCTTTAACCAAAGGCCTACCAATTATGACCAGGATCAGAAAAATGGACTATAAAAAAATTCTGGGAGTGCCCAGAAAGGGATGGTGGATTGATGCGGGAATTACCCAAGAGATCGGAAAGAGGGGGACTGGCCCCGGGAACGACAAAGTAGAAGATATATTTTGAGTATCAAAAAAAAAAAATGGGAATGGGGAGGTATACATCGGGGCAGGCAACAGACAAAAAAACGTAACAGATTTGGAATTTGGGGGGCCGAGATGGAAACAAAAAAAAACCCAAAACTCAAAAAATTTGGGAAAAGATTGGGAGGTTACGCCTGCTGGGTGATTTTAGGCTGATGATGATAATGTATGATATACACCCCCACACACATTTTAAAAAAATTTTTATATAATAAAATTATATATAATATATATATATATTATTAAAAATATTAATATATTTAATTATAAATATATATTATATTTTAAAATATATATATATAATTATAAAAATTTGTTTTTTGTCAACAGAATCTATTTTCCCGCTGGGTTTTTTTCAATGCCGTGGCGATGAAATGACTCGGAACCACGAGGGTCGGAGCCAGTGTCTACCACTGAATATGCGGCAGTTTATATATAATTTTTAATATATTTATTATTTATAATATAATATATATATATAATTTAATAATAAATATTATATAATATATAATATATATATAATATAATATAAATAAATATATAAATTTTATTATAATATATATATATATTAAAATAAATATTAAAAATTTTTAATATATAATATATATTATATATATATTATTATAAAAATATTTTAATATAATTTTATCTTTATATAGAAACCAACGACTAGACTACTGAATCCGCCCTGTATACATCCATGCATAGCAACATTAACTATATTACTTGTCACACGGCAAAATACAAACTATACAAAAAAAAAGCACATTATTCTCATCCCAAAAGAAAGAAGAAAAGAAAGAATGTAAATAACGAAAAGTCATCCTTTATTGCGAGCTGATAACACTACCCATGCTTCGGCCCCGAACCAAGGTGAGCGCTGACGGCTGACGACCGACGGCTGACAGCTGACAGTGCTTTGGGCCGCGGTGTCAGGGAGAGATGGCGACAGTCAGGTAAGGTGTTGAGTGATTCATACCTGTTTTAATTTATTGTTGTTTTCTCTTGTGAGCGTCATTGTTTGTTGTTTGGTGAATGCATTAACTGGTTATGGTCTATCCTGATCGATGCTTTTATAGCAGATGCCACGTACATATCTCCATGATTTCGATATATTTTTGAAGTTGATATATTTTTGGAGTGAATACCAGTAGTTTTATTACTGTCTAAGATGTTGATTCCTCACAAAATGGATCATTCCCTTTGAATGAGTAAGCCGTAAACAAACTTAGCAGAGAAGGGGAACAACACAAATGATAAGCGAGAGATAAGAACATGTTGCAAATCACGGTGATGCATCGGACGCCGCTGTTGAAGATCGGAATATATCTTGACATCTCTTGCCCCCCCTCCCTCCCTCCCTCCCTCTCTTCCTCTCTTCCTCCCTCCCTCCCTCCCTCTCTTCCTCCCTTCCCTCTCTTCCTCCCTCCCTCCCTCCCTCTCTTCCTCTCTTCCTCCCTCCCTCCTCCTTGATTCCTCCCTCCCTCCCTCTCTTCCTCCCTCCCTCCCTCTCTCCTCTCTTCCCCTCCACTCTCCCCCCTTTCCTCCTCCCCCCTTGTCCTTTTCCCTCCCTCCCCTCTCTCCATTCCTTCTCTACCCCCTTCCTCTCCCTTCCTCCCCCTTTTCTCTTTTTCCTTTACCTTGTATATATATATATATATATATATATATATATATATATATATATATATATATATATATATATATATATATACATATATATACATACATAAATGTGTGTGTGTGTGTGTGTGTGTGTGTGTGTGTGTGTGTGTGTGTGTGTGTGTGTGTGTGTGTGTGTGTGTGTGTGTGTGTGTGTGTTGTGTGTGGTGTGTGTGTGTGTGTGTGTGTGTGTGTGTTATATATATATATATATACATATATATATATATATATATATATATATATATATATATATATATATATATATATATATATATATATATATGCAACAAAAATGGGGTCTCATGCCGTTGGGCCTCGTAACCATAAGAAACAAAGTAAAGCAACTCATATAGCAATGTTGAGAGGGGAAGTGAAGGGTGCTGGCAGTGTGTGTAAAAAGTCTTATTTTATTATCGCTGATGAGATCTTGTCAGTCGCGAAACAACTATATTAGTATGTATACTTATATTTAGAGACATTTCAACGAAATTGCCTGTCCGTTTATTAATATATGTTAAGTACTATTTAATTTCCAAAATATAATAAACACTATTTAGTAAATAAAAAAAACAGTAGTTGACGGGATCATTGAAAGCATTTCTTTTGCAAAGAAAATAATTTTACCGGAGGAATGCCTGAATATATAAATGAAATATGATAAAAACTAGTTGGGATTGATCAGAAGGATATCAATAGTAAGAAGTGAAATAAAATAATTTGATTCTTAAACGGATATTTTTTGGCAATGATTTAGTGAGACGCAACTGCTAATTCTCCTTTTTTATTTTTTTTTTTTATCTGTCTATTTGTTTCTCTCTGTCTGTATCTCCGTAAATCTTTCTCTTTTTCTCCCCCCTCTCTCTTTCTCTCTCTTACTTCCTCACACACAAATCCACTCCGTGTCACGCCTTCTCCCTTATCCCTATAGGATCCTGTCCCTCACACTACTGACGTGGGCGGCGCAGAGCGTGGGCGGTGAGAGACCCGTGGTCAGCCTACCCTTTGGAAGCCTCATCGGGCGTGAAGAGAAATCCACGGACGGGCGGCCTTTTTCTTCGTTCTACTCCATTCCCTTCGCCAAACCGCCCTTGGGACGCCTTCGGTTCAGGGTAAGAGGGCGGGGGTGAGGGTGGGGGGGGATTCGAACACCGAGGTAACAGACGCATGAAGCGACAGGTATGATATAGCTTGTGTAAAGGAAAACAAAAAAGAAAGAAGAAAGAAGAGAAGGTAAACAGAAAAGAAAAGAAAAGAAATATATGTATGTATATTTATAAATAAGCTTGGTTTATCAAAAATAAAAAAATGAAAGGCCAACACCACAATCGAAGACGAGCGAGAGACTCCCAAGGGCTTCCTCCGCAGGACCCCGAGCCGAGCGCAGGCTGGGAGGGCGCGAGGGACGCCTCCGCCGCCCCCCCGCCGTGCGTGCAGGTCCCCTTCTCCGCCACCGAGACGGGGGACGCAGCCGTGATCGGCAGAGAGGACTGCCTCTACCTCAGTGTCTTCACGCGACAGGTGGGCGCTCACGGAAAGAGGAGAGAGAGAGAGAGAGAGAGAGAGAGAGAGAGAGAGAGAGAGAGAGAGAGAGAGAGAGAGAGAGAGAGAGAGAGGGAGGAGAGAGAGAGAGAGAGAGAGAGAGAGGAGAGAGAAGAGAGAGAGAGAGAGAGAGAGAGAGAGAGAGAGAGAGAGAGAGAGACAGACAGACAGACAGACAGACAGACAGACAGACAGAGAGTAAAACTGAGAAAATTAAACCATTTTACCTCTACCTCAGTGTCTTCACGCGACAGGTGGGCGCTCACGGAGAGAGAGAGAGAGAGAGAGAGAGAGGAGAGAGAGAGAGGAGAGAGAGAGAGAGAGAGAGAGAGAGAGAGAGAGAGAGAGAGAGAGAGGGAGGGAGGGAGGGGAGAGAGAGAGAGAGAGAGAGAGAGAGAGAGAGAGAGAGAGAGAGAGAGAGAGAGAGAGAGAGAGAGAGAGAGAGAGAGAGAGAGAGAGAGAGAGAGAATGATTTACAATTTAGTTTTATTCCATCAGTTACAATTCATATTCTTGGTGTGACATGCTATTTGTTTCATTTTGCTTCTAAATTCCCCCTTTGTGCAAAGCATGGCTGGGGAAACCATCCACTGGCGGCGAGGGATTTGAACGTAGGTCAACAATTTTGCTATACAAGATCGCTACCTCTGCACACACACACACACACACACACAAACTCATAGACAAAGAGGACAAAAATATCCAAAAAACTATAAAAAAAAACGTACCCACACAAAGCAGCCACCCCAACCAACCTACCTACAACAAAACGTTTATTTTTTCTTCCATCGCCTCAGCCAAACGTTCTCGACGCCCGCCTCCCTGTCATGGTGTACATCCACGGAGGCGGGTACTTCGCAGGCAGCGCTGACAAGTACCCGCCTCATGTGCTGCTCAATGAGGATATCGTTATGGTATCGCTACAATATCGTCTTGGAATCATGGGTGAGTTCAGAGTGTGGTATGCTTTGGATTTTTTTCTTATTTATTCTTTTATTTATTTATTTTTGTGCTATCTCGTATTTTAATATACTTATATCTCACTCATATCTACCTAAGTATCCATCCATTCACTATCCAGTCCATCCCTCCATCATTTAGTCCTACCGCGAATACAACAATCCAACTATTCACCTACTCGCTCATCTAGCCACCCACACAGCCATTCATCAACCTCCACCCATTCCCCCACTTTATACAAACCCATCCATTTAGGTACCCATCTACTCACCCCCTACCCATCTATCCATCCATCTACTCATTCATCCTTCTACCCGCACCTATCTTCTATGTCTTCTATCTTCTAGGGAGATAGGGAGGGAGGGAGGGAGGAAAAGAGAGGGAGGGTAAGGGAGGGAAGGAGTGAGGGAGGGAGGGAGGAAAGAAGCGAGACAGAGAGAGAGAGAGAGAGAGAGAGAGAGAGAGAGAGAGAGAGAGAGAGAGAGAGAGAGAGAGAGAGAGAGAGAGAGAGAGAGAGTCTTTCTCTCTCTCTCTCTCTCTCTCCTCTCTTTCTCTCCTCTCTCCTCTTTCTCTGTCTGTCCCTCTCCCTCCT
Source organism: Penaeus monodon (assembly GCF_015228065.2). NCBI lineage: Eukaryota > Metazoa > Arthropoda > Malacostraca > Decapoda > Penaeidae > Penaeus > Penaeus monodon. The sequence goes on along the minus strand of NC_051388.1, from coordinate 25,439,770 downwards.
TCTCTCCCTCCCTCCCACCAACCCCCTCCCTCTCTCCCAGCAACACAGGACCCAGTAACCTCCAGTTCACCTCCCTTTAGGATTCCTGTCGACGGAGGACTCAGTGATCCCCGGGAACTTCGGCTTGAAAGACCAGGCGCTAGGACTCCGCTGGACGAAGGAGAACATCCGCTTCTTCGGCGGGGATGCGTCGCGGATCACCGTCTTCGGGATCAGCGCCGGAGCGGCCTCGGTGCATTTCCTGGTCCTCTCGCCCAGCACGGACGGTCGGTTTCGGTGGCCTGGCCTTTGTGTGTGTGTGGGGGGGGGGGGGTATGTTTTGTGTGTGGGGAGGGGTATGTTTGTGTGTGGTGGGGGGGTATGTGTGTGTGTGTGTGTGTGTGTGTGTGTGTGTGTGTGTGTGTGTGTGTGTGTGTGTGCGTGTGTGTGTGTGTACGTTTGGGTGTGTTTGAGGTGCGTGGGTGTGGGTATGTCTGTGGGTATGTTTGTATTTTTTATTATGTATTGCCACTGTAATTACTTATTTCTACCAGCATTCGTTCTTTCATTTATGTCATTATATACATCCAGCCCCCCCCCCCTCTTCCCCCGTAGGACTCTTCCAGAGAGCCATCCTCCAGTCAGGGGCGGCCGTGTGCCCCTGGTCCCTTGGGCGTGCGCATCGAGAGAACGCCCACCGCATCGCCGCCCGCCATGGCTGCCCCGCCCACGAAGGCTCGCAAAGGCTTCTGGAATGTCTTCAAGGCGTCGCTGCCGAGGAGGTTGTGGCGAATTTGATGGATTTTTTTGTAGGTATCCGTGCGTTTGTTTGTTTGGAGTGCTATTGCGAAAACTCACATAAACACAAAATAGAAAAAAAAATGCAAAAGCAGATAGGTAAGGGATACACCCACACAGACAAACAAACAAATATAATAAACAAAAAAGCAAACAAACAAAAGATACAAACAAGTAACATGTACACACAAACAAAACAAACAGCAAACACACACACACAACTGATAAACGAGCAATAAACACGCAAACGCACACACACACACACACACACACATAAACCCACATCCCAAAACACACACACACACGTAAACCCACATCCCAAAACACACACGCACACACACCCCTTCACCCTCCTCTCTCCTCCTTCAGGAATTCCTCCACGTGCCGCTGGTGATGGGGCCTCGCGTGGACGGAGACTTCCTTCCTGACGAGCCGGAGGTCCTGCTCGAGCAAGGAAGGCACAAGAAGGTGGACCTGATCTCGGGAATCACGGCTCACGATGGCGGCCTCTTTGCGTTCGGTGAGCAGTTTTTTGTTGTCGTTTATGTTTTAAGCTGGAGAAGTCCGATATGCGAAGCTTAGCCTCGCCCGGGCTATGCCGATTCGCTCACGTGTGTCAGCTGGTGCTGACTCGGCGGAACCGAGTCCTTGCCCGCCGTGGTGCCCAGCCACAGCAGTAACCTCCGGGCGACAGTTGCAACTTCTCGCGCCTGGGCGGGGCGCGAACCGCCGACCCCTCGGATCAGAGGCCGACATGTTACCACTGTACTAGCCCGTTTTAAGCGGTGGTGTCAGTTACCATTATTGTGTGGCCATATTTGTTATTGCAGTTTTGCTTATATGGTATGGCAATTGTTTTTAGCCTTACTGGGACTGATGCCGTTCATGGCATGGGTATTTTTATATTATCTTGATTATATTATTGTAGTAATGATAATAATGATGGTATTAGTAATCATCATCATCATTATATTCAGTATTATCATTGTTCGTATATCTATTATCATTATAGTTATAAATCCTCTCCTCCTGTTTTCCGCTACGTGCTTCCCCGCCCCCTCCTTATCCTTCCTCTTCTCCGTTTCCTTTTATTTCTCCCTTTTCCGCCTCTCTTCTTCTTCCTCCTTCTACTCTCCCTGCTCCTTCTTCTCCAACTCTTCGTCCTCCTCTTCCTCCTCCTCATCTTCTTCCTTCAACTACCCTCCTCTTCCTTCTCCTCGCCCTCATCTTATTCACCTTCTTTACCTCCTCTTTCTTCTTTCTTTTCTCTTCTTCTTCTTCCACCTCCTTTTCCTCCTTTTCCGCCTCTTACTCTTCCTGTTCTTCTTCCACCTTCTTACCCTCCTTTTTCCTATTTCCCTTTCTCCGTTTTCTGTTCCACCTCCCTTTCCTACTTATCCGTCTCTTACTCCTCCTCCTCCTCTTCCTCCTCCTTCTGCGTCTCCTGCAGGCTTGTACGGCCACCAAGAACGCCTCGAACACTTCCGTCGGCATTTCCCCTCGTCCGGATCCGTGGCCCTTGACTTCCACCCCGAGGACGAGGCGCCGCTCGAACTCACGCGAAAAGTGTTCGCATTTTACCTGGGAGACGCCGAGGTGGGAGTTGGCAACGCTGATCAGGTGGTTAAGGTGAGAGATGGGGACGGGGGGGAGGGGGGAGGGAGGGGGTGGAGAAGGGGAGGGAGGGAGAAGGGAAAGGGGAGAGTGGGAGGGAAAAGGGAAAGGGGAGGGAAGAGGAGAGAGGAGTGGAAAGGATGAGGGAGGGAGTGGAGAGAGGGAGGGAATGAAGAAGGGGAGGGAGGGAGAAGAAAAAAGAGAGGGGGAAGGAAAAGGGGAAGAAGTGGGAAAGGGAGAGAGGGGTGGAAAGGGGCAGGGAGGAGAGAGGAAAAGTGGGAGACGGAGGGTGGGGGGCAGAGGGTAAGGAGTGGAAGGGAGAAAGGAGGGAAAAAGGTGGAGAGGGAAAAGAATAAGGGGAGGGAGAGGGAGAGCGAAAGGAGGATGAGGAGATAA
>NC_051388.1:25410439-25420439 GCF_015228065.2 Penaeus monodon | reverse complement strand
ATACATTCGTTTTTATTATCTTATTCATCTGTCTATTCATGTTTATTGTATTTCTTCTTTATACCTTGTTTTTCTATAATTTCCTCTAGCCCTTTTGCTTTTCTTTTTTTTTCCTTTTTACTGTTTTTTGTCAGTTATTCTTTCTTTCCTTTTGTCAGTTTCTTATCGTTTTTTTTTCTTTATTATTGCCATTCGTTACTTATGATTACAAGATAATTTAAATATCATTATATATCCCCCCCCCCTTCGGCGACCTTCCATCAATTTTTTCTTTTTATGATTTTATATGATTTTTTCCCCTTGTTTTTCACACTTGTTCTCTGTTTCTTGTTGTTGTTTTTCTTCTTTTTAATTTTGTTCCTTTTTATTATTTTTTTCTTCGTGGTTTCTCTGCTTATCTTATTCTAACGTTTTGCCTTTTCTTTTGTTAGTATTAGTATCTCTATTTTTTTATATTGCCTTATTTCCCACTCTCCTTGCTAATTTTCCTTTTAGTTCCATCTTCCTATCTTCTTTTCCCTGTTTTTCTTGTTCTTTGGATGTCATTATAATCATAACCTTGTATTGTTGTTGTAGTATTTGTTTCATCTTACTGTTTTCGCTTTTGTAACTATATTTTTATTAACACTGTTGCATTTATCATCCGCATTATCATCATTATCATTTCTATCAACGTTATTATTATTAATGTTCCCGTTACAGCTAGACGACCGATTTTTCGCGTATCCTTGACTGCAGGGTCGTGCCACTTCTCCGGAGCAAAAGAGTATTGGCAACCCGATCCCTAGCTACGCACCATCTGTCTCTAAATCATTTTAAACTGTTTCTACAGAACGAGATTCTCTTGGCCACTACAGAAAATACAATACTCTGTTATACATGAATTTTCTGTTTTAAAAAGATTACCCGATGATGTTTCGTGGGCCATAGGATGTAGGAGACCTGTCTACCTGTGTTGTGATAATATGCACTGTTGATTTCATTGATACTATTGTTGTTGCTGTTCTTTGTATCATTATCGTGATCTAATTGATTATTGTCTTCGTGGATTGTGTTTTCGCTTTTGTTGTTGTTGTTGAAATGGTGCAGTGTTCTATTCTAGACTTTGACTTTAACTCTCTGAAGTATTCTTTGAGCACAATTTAAAAATAAGAGACGAGACAAAAATAACTTACCCCTAGGGACGAAAAGCAATCCCACAGATAGAGAAAAGCAAAAACTAAAGTTACTTTAAGATTAATGGGATAGAAAAGGGGAATACTTATATCAGAAACCAGTGGATAACAACAAAGAGATAATCAAAGCCATAACAAAGAGGAAGAGACGAGAGACCCCTCAGGCATTCAAGTGACTCGCGCGCAAGAGAGCGGATCCGCGATGGCGCTGGCCAAGGTGACTCACCCTCTCGACTTCCGCATGTACTCCTGGCTCGTCGCGAACACGTCGTGGGCCCCGAACGCCACTGTGTACCCGGCACCCCCGCAGAGCTACCCCATTCCGGACCTGTGGACGCGGGCCGCCGACGTGGAGCATGCCCTTCTTGATATCGCCTTCCAGGACCTGCCTTTGGGCGTCATCACTCTGCTGGCGCTGCAGAAGGGCGTGCGCTGCTCGAGCACACTCTATCATCCCGTGACCAAGCTCGCGGTGCGCTACAACATCCGCTTCTATGACATCATCATCACTAACATCCTGAAGACCTTCGTGGGCATGTTCCTGATGGCGGTCTCCCTGCCGCTCGTCCTCCCCGTCGTCTGCGCTTTCTGGCTGGCGTCCTGCGTGGTGAGCGCGATCTACCGCACGAGGTACCGAGGCGTGTTCACGAAGGCGCGGGGCATGGACAGCGTGTGGGGCGTCGAGTCCAAGGAGAGTCGGCCCTTTATCACGATCTGCCTGCTGGTCTCCGGGGCGCCCAGACTCGAGGACATCCAGAGGCATCTCCGTGAGAAGATCTTAGACGTCGTCGAGGGCGGCGCCAAGAAGGACTTCAAGTACAAGAAGTTCCGCCAGGTGTTCTCCAGGGTGTGCGGCTACTACTGCTGGCGCGACGCCGAGGATTTCGACATCGGCAACCACGTCAGGATGCTTCGACTCTCTGAGTTGTATCCTGAGGGAGAGAGAGGAGAAGGAGAGGCAGTCACGGTCAGAAGAGGAGGAGAAGAAGAAAAGGAAGAGGGGAGAGGGGAGAGGAGCGAGGCCATGGATTCTCTGGTTCACCGCTTCTTGAGCGAGGAAGGCACGACGGCCCTCTCCCCCGACAGGCCGCCCTGGGAGGTGCTGCTGCTGCTGAGGGAGGACGGAAGGTGAGGAGGAGGCGCTCGCTGGGGGGGGGGAGGCTGGAACATGGAAATCAGTTTGCTTGATATATCTGAATTAACATTTTTTTTCTCTAACTCTTTCGACCTGAATCTCTATCCGTATCTTTTTCGTCATCTCTCTCTCCTACTTTTCCAACTCTTTTCCTCTTCCTCTTCCTTTCTCTCTCTCTCTTTTCCTTTCCCCTTTCCCTTCTTCCTCCTTCATCTAACTACCCCACTCCCTCCATCTTCCCCACACTTACACTCCCTCTTCCTTCCTCCATCCCCTCTTTCCCACTTACCTATGCCTTCCCCTCCCCCTCCCTCCAGATACAACGTGGTGATTCGTCTCCATCACGCTATCGGCGACGGCGTGACGCTGATCCGTCTGTGTGTCGAAGCCCTTGTGGACACGCCCCTGCCGGCCCCTCCCGTCGGCACACGCTCCGGAAACGCTCTCATGAAGTGAGTATGAATTAAGGTCGGTTCAGTGAATTTTTTGTAGGGGGTCTACTGCAGTCCATCCCGCCCAGACGTGCACCCGGAGTTTAACATATGTGCAAAGCGACAGGGGATTTTATAGATCTAAAAGCACAGAGTAAGGTACTTCCTTATCCCTTTATCGAGGAATAACTACCCTTATGCACGGAAAAAAAATGCATTTACGGATAATTAATCCGGGAAAGCTTATTACCAATATAATTACTTTAGTTTTCCACTGTTTATTTGTTCATTCATTTTTTCATGTGTCTTTCATTTGTACTTATTTCATAATACTGGCGGATATTGCGAGATTGATAAAAGAATTGTTAGATTTGTCCACGTATCTGTCTTTATCAGTCTCTATGCTTAAATAGTTGTTTATCTGTTTTCATTCTGTCTCTCTTTTTTTCTTAGATATAGAGTCTTTACATATAGTTTCTATAACCATATCATTGTCCCTTTTCACTTATGATCCTCAGCGGGTTTTGACATATGGACAGTTACCATCTGCAGGAAGCGATCTCGAAAATAAATAAATAAATAAATAAATAGATAAATAAAAAAGAAAGATAAAAATTTGGGTGAACAAATACGGAACAGTGAGCGGGTGGGCGGGCTGCCATGTGTTTTTGTCAACGAGGTGACGTCAGAGTGCCACTACCCAATGTCTGTTATCATCATAGCAATGATATACCGGGGGGCCAAAAAATTATTACTATCATTATCATCATCATTATCGTCACCTTTATCACCCCCCAGGGCAGTGATGGCGGTCTGGTCCTGCCTCGTGCTCCCACTGGGCCTTCTGCAGGTGGTGGCCAACTTTGACAGGAACTGCCTCCACGGGCGCCAGCTCTCCGGCAAGAAGGTAGGTTGTGGTCGGTCGGGTAGATAGTGGACAGTAAATGGTACGTAGCTGATAATAGATAGTAAATAACAGATGATAGTTAGTAGAAAAGTAACAGATGGTAGATAGACGGCAAGTGACAGATGGTAGATAGATGACAAGTCAAGTGGTAGTTCGATGGCAAGTGACAGCTGGTAGATAGATGGCAACTAACAGATGGTAGATAGATGACAAGAAACATATGGCAGACAGGTGGCAAATAACAGGTAGTTAGATGGTAAATAGCAGATGGTAGCTAGATATTAATTAACAAGTGGTAAATGGTAGATAGCAGTAGTATATGGTAGAAAATGTATTTCCTCTTGTGGCAGAAGGACTATTTTCCTTTGCTGGTCTAGTTTGTTGACACGACGTACGTAGGTTAGGTCGTTTCATTCGTGTGTTTGTTTGGTCAGAAAACCGCTGGATTTTAATGAGTCCTATTATAGTTTAACGAAGAAAGATCATACCTCTAGGATCACGCTGAAAGAATATCTCTACAGAACCTTTCTTTGATTTTCTAAAGTCCCATAGACTTACCCTTTACGTCTTTCATCTCGTAGCCACATATACCAAATATGGATAATATACCAAACACTCCACAAGAAAAAAATGCAATAATAACTCAATAATAACAAAACTAACGAAGAACAAAAATCCAACCCTCCCCCCCTCCACGCACTCGAACGCTGACGAAGGTGGTGACGTCATCCAGGGGCCTTGCGCTGGCCACCCTCCGGCAGGTGAAGACCGCCGCCGCAGCCACCGTCAATGACGTCCTCATGGCCTGCCTCTCTCTCGCGCCGCCCATCTGCCCAGGAGCACTGATAAGCGGAGGTAAGAGTGAGAAGAGGAGATTGGGTATGATGGGCAGAGGGAGGAGAGAGAGAGAGGGAGGGAGGGAGTGGAGAGGAGGGAGAGAGAGAGGGAGAAGAGGAGAGGGAAGAATGAGAGGAGGAGGAGGAGAAGAGGGAGGAAGAAGGAGAGAAGAGAGAGGAGAAGAGAAAGAAGAGGATGGAGAGGAGGAGAGAGGAAGAGAGGAATGAGAGAGAGAGGAGAGAAAGAAGAGGAGAAGAGAAGAGAGAGAGAAGAGGGGGAGGAAGAGAGAGAGAGAGAGAGAAATAGAGAAAGAGCTGGAGAGAGAAAGAGAGTTAGATAGATAGAGCAGAGAGGGAAGGGAGAGTACACAAAAAGAGAGAAAAAAACTAGCCGACAAATGAATCGGAAACAAAAAAAGAAAGAAAGAAAAACAAAAAACGAATCCCCCCCCACCAAAAAAATCCGAATTCAGGACTAGAGAGCAACAACGAAAGCCCTCCTTTCCCCTCCGACCCGCCCACACCGACCAAAGCCACGCCCCTCCCTCACGCCCAGCGCCCTCTGCCCTCTGCCCTCAGGTCAGAGGAGGTGTCGCAGGTCACCGCCGTCGTCCCCGTCAGCTTCCACGACCTGCGCGCCCCCCTCACGCTCACCAACAAGTTCTCCGTCGCCACCGTCAAGCTGCCGTCCTCGCACTGCCTGGCGCCCGACTCCAGGCTCAGGCACACCAAGGTCAGTGCGGGCCCTTTGCTTCCTCTCCTGCTGCGTTATCTTCCTTCTTGTCTTTCGCTTTCTCTTCCCCCTTTCTCTTTCTCCGGTGGTCTTTTTCAATGTCCTTCCTCTTTTTCGTCGTCTTCCTTTGCCTTTTCTGCTTTTTCCTTTTTTTTCTTTTCTTTCTTTCTTTTCTTCATCTACTTGATCGTCATCTTCATCTTCTTCCTCTTCTTTTTCCTTTTCATTTTCTTCTCTACCTCTGTTCTTCTCTCGAGCAACAATAAAAATAACTGAAATAACTATTCCACAGTATATTCTTTAAACGAAACAAACAAAACAGAAAATATATATACACAATTTCCCTGAATAAAAGGAACCGAAACAATATCTTAGAATTGTCCAATGTACAGTCGAAAAATGCTAAAAACAAGAGAAAATGTATAGCCCACCGTACTGAGTAGAATAATAAAAAAAAATCCATCCCCCGAGACACCTAAAATAATGCCTTTCCCTCCCGCCGCCCTCACCAAGTCGCACGAATCTCCCGGCAGACTGTGCTGGATGGCATGAAGCGCGACCCGACCCTCGCCGCCGTGTTCTGGGTCGTGCGCGCCGTGAGCGAGGTCCTTCCCGCCCCCGTGGCCGAGCTCCTGCTGTCGGGCCGGGGCGTGTCTGTGGCTGCCAGCAATGTCCCGGGTAGGTGGAAGCAGACGGAGGCGGTTTTGCGGGAGAGGGGACTTGAAGAGGAAGGAAAAGCGGGGTGCTTTTAGAGCAGTGGGTCGTGAGTTTTTTCCCGGGGTAGATTCACTGCATTACTAAATAAGGTTTTATTTGCGAAGTACGTCTTTGTGTTTGATTTTGTTGTTTTCGATGTGAAGCAAATAAAGATGTGTGTTCGCATGTTTTTTTGTTTTTTTTTTCTTTGGGGGGGGGGGCGCTAGAAATCGACCTGGATGCCAGGCTTTTTATTCTGGCATGATTCACATTGAAAACAACACGATTAAACGCAAGGACGTATTTCTCAAATAAAACCTAATTTAGTAATCAAGTTCTTTAAGCAACTTTGTGAGAAAAAAAAAGTTACTAATTAACTGCTCCTGATGCCATCCTGGCCCCCGGGGTCTTTCCATACAGGATTCATACAAGTTGTTTTATTTATTGTTTTTATTAACTCGGAATCCATTCTTATTTGTTTATTTATTTTCTATTCAATCCTCAGCTGTTTCTGCTTCGGTAGCCTTAGTAGTACCTTTTATCTTCATCCTATCACCAAACCATGAAAATACACATAGCTAAATAAAAGTGGATAACTGATATTGAAGTAGAATACGTATGTAAACAACGATGACAACTACAGATATAAACAGCTCCCGCACTTCTCTGCAACCCCGTCCTCCAGGCCCGCAGAAGGAGATCAGCGTCTGGGGAGACAAGATAGAGGACCTGCTCTTCTGGGTGCCCAACCGCGCTCCCGTGGGCGTGGGCGTGTCCTTCGCCAGCTACATGGGCGTGGTGAAGATCGGCCTCAACGTCGACGCTGCTCTGGTCCGCTCCAGGAGGGAAGTGAGTCTTTCCGGGAACAGGTTTAAGGCTGATTTGCCTGATTTGCTTCGCTTAGAGGATTCGTTTTGTTGATTATGTTTTTTTAATTAGGTTTTGTTAATTAGGTTTTGTTAATTAGGTTTTGTTAATTAGGTTTTGTTAATTAGGTTTTGTTAATTAGGTTTTGCTTATTCGTTTTCGGAATTGTTTTTGTTGTTGTTTATTTTTCGGTGATTAGTTCTTGTTCATTACTGATTCGTTGATTATTTTTCGTTAATTAGTTCTAGACATTTTAGATAATTTTAGTTGATCTGAGATTTTTTAAATTATTATTATTTTGCGATTTATTAGTGGGACTGAGATTTTTTGAATAGTGAAGGTATATTGTAATATTGTTTTTGAGAAGTTAATAAGGGAAATGCGTCACTAATGTCATGTCAGCTGATAGACGCCTTTCTTATTATTTTTTTCTTTCTTTGATCTATTAATAACTAATGAATTATTAAGATAGATTTTTTTTTTTGAGAAAGATCCATAATAAAAGCGTCCACAATATATTGCTGTCTGATAGAAGAACTTTCTTGATCAACAGTTTTTTTTTCGTCTTTATTTCTTTCTTTGATCTATTAATAACTAATAAATTATGAAGTAAGATATAGCAGGCTTTCCTAATTCTGCTTTTTCTTACTTTTTTTTTCTAAATCTATAAATATCTCCCGCTTTATGGTTATCCTTCTTTAACAATCGCGAGAATTAAAATCCAGGATATTGCAATAAAAAAGAGAGAAAATATGCACTTTTCTCAAAAATAGATAGATCAATAAATAAAGTAAATAGATTAACAAAATGGAAAATCCTTCAAGATTATATTTCTCACTTCCGCTTCATCATCCGGGACATTGACAACCACATCATCACTGAATTAATCTCTCTCTCTCTCTCTCTCTCTCCTCTCTCTCTCTCTCTCTCTCTCTCTTTCTTTCTTTTCTCTCTTTCTCTCTCTCTCTCTCTCTCTCTCTCCTCTCTCTCTCCTCTCTCTCTTCTCTTCTTCTCCCCTCTCTCTCTCTCTCTCTCTTTTCTCTCTCTTATCTATCTATCTTTCTCTTTCCTCTCTCTCTCCCTCTCTCCCTCTCTCTCTCGCTCTCTTTTTTTTTTTTTTTTTTTGCTTTCATTCTCCACGTTTTTTCTATTTCTCAATTCCACTTCATCAATGTCATTATCAACCACCTTATTCATTTATTTTTTCTCTCTCTCATTCTCCACTCTCTCTCTCCTCGCAGGCACAAATGCTCCTCGAAGACATGGAGGAGGAGCTGCTCGTCCTCCACAGGCGCCTCGTCCTGGGTCAGCCTTGAACTCGAGGGAAATAAGGTCAAGGAAGGTCAAATGATCGGGAGGAGGGGGTAGGGGAAGGGGGGGAGGGGAAGGAGGGAATGGAAGGGGAAGGGAGGGGAAGGGAGGAGAACGGGGGGGAGGGTTCAATATTTAGGTGGTTTGGAATATTTTATTTACTGTCTGTTTATATCCCTTTTTATCTGTTTATCACTTGTACTATATGTAATTCTCATTTATTTATTTGTTCATTTATATAGTTATCTATTTGCGTATTTTAGGAAGGAGGCTTTTTGCGTAGATAATGACGCTTAAAAGAAAGGAATAGGGAAAGAGAGAGAAAGAAAATATAAGGAAATATAAGTAATGTTTGAAGAGCAGAGAGAGAGAGAGAGAAAGAGAGAGAGAGAGAGAGAGAGAGAGAGAGAGAGAGAGAGAGAGAGAGAGAGAGAGAGAGAGAGAGAGAGAGAGAGAAAGAGAGAAAGAGAGAGAGTAAAAGTTTAACCAAAGCTTCAGCAACAAAGCGTAACGCTGCATTTATACCATTATTTTCTCGCCAATACAAACTTCAAACTTCATCACGATTTTCAGTAAAAAAAAAACAGACCCTCAAAGAGAATCAGTAAAAAATAAATATATAGATTGAATAAGCAAAAGAAAAAAAAAAATCGTCTCCAGTACCTCGACAAAGAGCGAGATATTCAGAGCCAGGGCCATGTTTTATTCACGCAGATATATATTCCATTAAGATAGAAAGAAAGAACGAAAGAAAGAAAGAAAAGTAAACAAACAAACATATGCGTTCGGTTGAAAATGGCATAAATCCTCCATTGTTGAAATAAATTTATAATGACATAAAAAAAAGGATACACTGTATTGATCTTCGTCAGGGAGACAGTTGAAATAAACTCCCTATATAAAGATTGATAACGTCGCTTGCTGTTGACTATTAATCGATATTCATTATTTTAGGCTTAAGTCTAGAATAGCGACATGTCAAACAAATAGCGATAGGTGTGGTATAAAATGTATGAATGTATAATTAATCATTTTATACATTTGTCTTCATAGGTATAATAACAAGGATAATAATGATTATGATAATGATAATGATTATGATAAAGAGGAGGGGGATAACGATAAGGGCAAAAATAGTAATAAAAATTATGATGATTATAATGATGATACTGATAATAACAGTAACATAATTACAATATTGATGATGATGGTAATAATGATAGCAATGATAATAGCGATGATAACGATAACGACGACAATAAGGATGATAATAAAATTAACAATGATAATGGTAATAATAATAATTGTAACAACAGCAGTGGTGATAACAATGATAATACTACTACTGATAATGATAATAATGATAACAGTGAAGATGATAATGATAATGAGAATAATAGTAATAATAACTAATGATGATGGCAATGATATAATAATAGTAATGATAAAATGATGATAACAATAATGATGATGATTAATGATAATGATAATAATAGTAATGATGAATAAAGATAATAATGTTAATGATAAAACAGGAATAATAAAAAGAACAGCAATAATAAAAAGAATAGCAATAATAAAGGCAATGACAATAGACACAACTTTTAAAATTCAGAATACCATAGTTCTTGTGAATCAGCTGCCTTTTAACGCACACTAATATACAGTATAAATGCAACGGAATATCCAGTGTTTCGTCTTTTTATTCTTTTTTCTTCTTTCTACTTCCTCTCTACTTTTATCAAAATTGTAATCATTCTCTCATTTCTACTTTCGCTCTTAGGTATCCCTTGGTCATTTTATTAATTTCTTTTCATATTTTTCTCTCTCTCTCTTTTTTCTATATATTTCTCTCTCTCTCTCTCTCTCTCTCTCTCTCTCTCTCTCTCTCTCTCTCTCTCTCTTCTCT
>NC_051388.1:25395439-25402939 GCF_015228065.2 Penaeus monodon | reverse complement strand
ATATATATATATATAGATATAGATATAGATATAGATATATAGATATATGGACAGACAGACAGACAGATATTACTGCACAACACACACACACACACATACACAATGAATATATATATAATATATATATATATATATTATATTATATATATATAATATATATATATATATACATATATGTGTGTGTGTGTGTGTGTGTGTGTGTGTGTGTGGGTGCATGTATGTGTGTGTGTGTGTGTAGGTGTACGTGTGAGAATATACTTTTGCATATGCATACATACAGGGAGAAAAGTAGAGAGAGAAAAAAAAATCAGCGGCGCGAGGAACTGAAACTTAAGGATCAAAGGATTTTGCTGCAAACGCTTCATTCCAGACACGAACAGAAAGCAAAGGAGGGAAGGGGACACCGAGTAACACTGACGGCGAAGAAATGCAGTTGGAAGGAATTACTTTATAGACGGACGTGGATAGATAGGTAAATAGATAGATAAATAGGCAGACACATATATACATACAGATAGATAAGAGAGGGAGCGAGAGAGAGCGAAAACGAGCGAAGAGGGGGCGAGAAGCGAGCGAAAGAGGAGTTCAGGAGAGAGCGAGCAAAAGCGAGACGGAATAAGAGCGAGCAAGAGCTAAGAGCGAAAGCGCGCGAGGCGGCGGTTAGGCCGGGAAGGAGCCGGGCGAGGGCCTGGCACAAGGGCGCCCTGAGAGGCTTGGTGGAGAGCGGCGCAGCAGGCACAAGAGACCCAATTAACACCAGACCGTTGCTCTCAGGTAGCCCGGGGGGACTGGGAGAGGGAGGGGAGGGGGGGAAGGGGGCTGCGTGAGATTGGCTCACTCGCCCCCCCCCCCCTCTCTCGCACTTCACGGATTCCTCATAATGTCTTTCTCTGGGATGTTTAGATGACTAAGAAGCCGGTCGTTGCGCTCGGCTTCCTGGGGCGAGTGGCACGGGGGGGGGAGACGGGTGGCACTCGGGTTAGCGTTTGGGTTGGGGGTTAGCGCTCGTGTTTGATTTGGCACTGAGGGTCACGATTAGCATTCGGGCTGGAGTTTGGCTTTTAGGTCAGGGGTTGGCACTCGGGTCGGCGGTTGGCACTTAGGCTGTGGCACAGCATTGGAGTCAGAGGTTGGCTCTCTGATTGGGGGTTAGCACTGGAGCCGGAGGTTGACACTCTGATTGGGCGCTAGTACTGAATCGAGAGTTGCCAATCAGGATGGGAACTGGCATTTGGGTTTGAGATTGGCACTCGAATCGGGGATTGGCATTCAGGTCGAGGGTTAGCACATACGTCGGAGGTTGGCACTCGGGTTGGATGTAGGCACTCGGGTTACAGATCGGGGCTATGGTCTGGGTGGTCTCTGAATATAAAGCAAAGGAAGATCCTGGATCCTGGCTATTTTAGAATGCTATTGGCAATCGCGTTACGAGTTTCCCAACAAGCCATTCCCTCGGCCAGAGAGGCGCCAGAGGAAAAAAGAACTTGGATCGATCTTGCCAAGAAGCTCTCTTGACGGGACTCTCTGCTCCTCTCTTGACACCGCGTGTATTGTCATTCCGTAGGGACCGTGTTATATTGGCACTGTTCAACCGTGTTCTGTTGGCATAATCACTGATCTCTAATGAAGTTCAGTTGACACATTTGTTTTCACTGTTCTGTCGGCTTCGTCGTTCAGTGTCAAGTTGTTGTCTTGAGAATTTCTGAGGAAAACTTAAAAGTTCCTATACATCGTTGGAGATGTCTTGGACGAGAAAATTAGCATATGAAATCTTTGCTTTATTCATATATGTCTTATACTTACAGCTGTGCTTCAATTGCCTTTATATCCACTAGATTTTCTTTTTTCTTCCGCTCTGTTCTGCCCTCTTACCAGTGTAGTGCGTTCACCTGATCACTCTTGTGACCTATCAGCTCTGTTCACGTTTCACCGCAAGCTAGATAAGTCATATCTACTGACGCATGTACTAGTACCAACGTTATGTAGTTGATGTGTTAACCTTTGGAGAAAGAGTTCAGTTAAAATTTTTCTTAGCACTACTATCTTGGAAATAGTGTACACCCAATCAAAGATTTACCCAACTTCACACTCTGTACAATACACCGGAAAGGTATCCTTATACCAACAAACATAAACGATCTTTTAACACGTACAATAAAGACGAAATCCAACAGACCAGAACCATTATCCATTCTGAATCCCAAATCACAATGAACAAGTAAAAAAAAAAAACCACATTCGTCGGTCCAAAAAAAAACAACAAACGTCTCTCTCTTCCCTCGCTTGTCTTCACACTCCTTCGTAAAGCTCCTTCTCATTCCTCTCGCTCAGGGAGGATGAAAGTTCATGGAATCTTTGAACAAAAATCGAGCGAGGGTCTTCTGGAAAGTTTTACCTTTGCTCTTCTTCTGTTATAATTATCATTATCTATGTTATTGCCATCATTATCATGTCAGTATTGCTGTTATTATTGTTATCATAAAAATGATATGGCGATAATACCAGTTATGGTAATGACGATAATAATGATAATATCAACAATAAAAAATATAATAATAATGATAATACTAATGATAATGACAATGATAATGATAATAATAATTTAATAATAATAATGATAACAAAAATAATAATGATAATGAGGATGATGATAATAATAATAATAATAATAATAATAATGATAATAATAATAATAATAATGATAATAATAATCATTATTATTATTATTATTATTACTATTATTATTATTATCATTATTATGATTTTATTGTAACCATTACTATAATTATCATTATTATTATTAGTCACTCTTACTAATATTATTATTATCATTACTATTATTATCACTATCTTATTATCCTCATCATCATTATTATTGTTAGTATTATCATTAATGGCATCATAATTCTTTCCATCATTATTCCCGATATTATTCTCACCATGAGCATCACTATTATCAATTTTGCAATAATTTTTTGCAGGCTTAGAAATTATAGTCTTAAAATTAATGAACGATATAATTTTTTCATAGTCAAGATTTAACCCTAAAATATTTAACATTTTGTATAAAAAAATATAGTCCTATTTTCTCTCTTCTTCCCCGAAGAGAAGTGAAGACGAGGTTCATCAAGTAAATGACGATAAAAATTGATAAATACAAAGAGAGAGAGAGAGAGAGAGAGAGAGAGAGAGAGAGAGAGGGAGAAAGGGTGAGAAAGGAAAAGATAGAGAGATGGAGGAAGTGGGAGAGAGAGAGAGAGAGAGAGAGCGCAAAATAAGTAAATGAGAATTGATGAATGTAAAATTCTGAAAATAAACAGAATGACAGAAGACCAATATATCTATTGATGCTAAAAATAATGATGGTGAGAGGGATACAAGTGACGATAATAACAAAATTAGTAAATATTATTACAACGAAATAATGAAAGTAGTGCTAATGGTAAATCGATAATGATGATCACAATAAGTATAATAATAATAAAGACGACAACAATAACGATAATGGTTCATGGCAGCCACAATAATCACAGAGAACCAAGAGGGAGGAGAAATAACCGAACGCGGAGCCTCCAAATAACCAGAAATAAGCCAGAGTATCGAGAAACAAGGGTGATAATAAGGGTGCTCTCGGGCGGGGGGCCAGGGCGGTGATAAGTGTGCTCGGGTCTCGCTCCTGAATACCTGAAGCGTCGACACTTGTGACGGCCTCCTCCAAGGTGCTGCTCCTCCTCGGCCCCGCGACCTGTCTCGCCGGCGACGCGCTCTTGGGCTCGCGCTCTTGCTCTGTCGCGCTCTTGCTCTTTCGCTCTCTCGTTCTCTTCCGATCTTGCTTTCTCCCCCTTTCGCTCTCTCGCCCTCTCCTCCTCTCGCTCTCTCGATATCGCCCTCTTCCTCTTTCTAACTCTCTCCCTCCCGCCCTCTCTCCCTCTCTCCCTCCCGCCCTCTCTCCCTCTCTCCCTCTTTCCCTCTCTCCCTCCCGCCCTCTCGCTCGTTGGCCGGAACTCGTGAGGTCTGTTATTTTTTTTATTTTTTTTTTTGTCTCGTTAGCTTGTTTAAATAATACTTATGCTTGATTCCTTCTCTTTCGCTTATTGGCTTATTTGTTTGTCTCTTTTATTTTGTTTGCTTTTGTCTCGTTCGCTCGTTTGAATAAATCATATCATTGCTTTTTCCCTTGTCCTCGTTCGCTCGTTTGCACCTCTAGTTCGCTGGTCGTCAGTGTGTCTGTCAACATTTATCTGTTTCGCCCGTCTTGCATCTCTCGCTCTCTCGCTCTCTCGCTCTCTCCCTCTCTCGCTCACTCGCTCTCTCCCTCTCTCGCTCCCTCGCTCTCTGGCTCTCTCCTCCTCTCTCGCTCTCTCGCTCTCTCGCTCTCTCGCTCTCTCGCTCTCTGGCTCTTTCGCTCTCTCGCTCTCTCGCTCTCTCGCTCTCTCGCTCTCTGTCTCGCTCTCTCTCGCTCTCTCGCTCTCCTCTCGCTCTCTCCCTCTCTCGCCTCTCTCGCTCTCTCTCGCTCTCTCTCGCTCTCTCGTCGTCTCTCCCTCTCTCGCTCTCTCTCTCTCCCTCTCTCGCTCTCTCTCTCTCTCCTCTCTCCCTTTCTCGCTCTCTCTCGCTCTCTCGCTCTCTCGCTCTCTCTCTCCTCTCATCGCTCTCTTCCTCTCTCTCCCTCTCTCGCTCTCTCGCTCTATCCTCTCTCTCGCTCTCTCGCTCTCTCGCTCTCTCAGTCTCTAAATCTTATTAACTTGTTTGCCGCGTCCTCTTGTCTGTCGGCTGGCATCTTCTTAATCTCTCTCTCTCTCTTCTCTCTCTCTCTCTCTCTCTCTCTCTCTCTCTCCTCTCTCTCTCTCTCTCTCTCTCTCTCTCTCTCTCTCTCTCCCTCTCTCTCCTCTCTCTCTCTCTTCTTCTCTCTCTCTTCCTCTCTCTCCGCTCTCTCTCTCTCTCTTCTCTCTCTTCTCTTTTTCTCCTCTCTTTCTCCCTCCCTCCTCCCTTTCTCTCTCTCTCTCTCTCTCTCTCTCTCTCTCTTTCTCTCTCGCTCCCCCTCTTCGCCTCCTTCAAACTTCCTCCTCTCCTCGTCCTCGTCCTCTCATCCACGCCGACTCTAAAAGCTTATTATCATCTTCGCTTCGTCTCCTTCGCTTGCTTGTTTTGTCCGCTTGTGTTTTTCTTTTTCTTTCTTGTTTGTCCGCTTATGTTTTTTCTCCTTTTTTTTCTCTTTCTTCTAAGCTCTTTCTTCGGCTGTTCTTTTTTATTCGTTTTCTTCTTTGTTTATATCTTCATTTTATTCCTCTTCTCGGCTTCTTCTGTCTTTCTGTAAACAATTTTCCTCTTTCTCGTTTGTTTGTTTCCTTGTTTCTCCTACTCCTCCTTTCTTGCTTTTTTTTTTTTGTTTTTTTTGTTTCACTGTGATTTTCTTTTTCATTCTTTATTTTCTTATTCTCCGTCAATCTCTCTCTCTCTTTTCTTCTTCTTCTTCTTCCTCTTCTTCATAGGGGAAGAGAGAAAGAGGGAGAGGAAGAGAGAGAGAGAGAGAAAGAGAAATAGAGAGAGAGAGAGAGAGAGAGAGAGAGAGAGAGAGAGCGTGAGAGAGAGAGAGAGAGAGAGAGAGAGAGAGAGACGAGACAGAGAGAGAGAGAGAGAGAGAGAGAGAGAGAGAGAGAGAGAAAAGGAGAGCGATGAGAGGATGAGGGAGGCAGGGGTTATTTATGTATATGTATTGAATATGTCCCCCTGTGTATATATGTGCATATACCCGTTTGTGCGTATGTGGAGTGTACATCTACCTATATATGTATATATATATATATAATATATATATATATTATATATATATATATATATATATATATATATCTATATATATGTATACATACATACATATAATATATATATTATATATATATATATATATATATATATATATATATATATATATATATATATATATATATAGGGAATATGTTTTTCTTTTTGAATTAGTGTGTCTGATCTGTCGAATTGGCTGAAGTAAAGGAACGAGGACAACAAAGAAGGAAAAGTAATAATAATAAGAAAATAGAAAGAAAAGGAGGCAGCGGCAGCAACAAAAGAAGATGAAGACAAAAAAAGGAAGAAAGGAAGAAAGGAAGATAAAGGATAAGATGAGAAAGAGAATAATAAAATGTTGAGAAAAAGAGAAACTTAGAGGAGGGCGAGAAAGAAGAAAGGAAAAAAAAAAGAATAATAATTGGAAAAATTAACAAATAAAAAAAATGACAATAACAATGACACTAAAAACAATAAGAAAGTTTGTTTTTTTTACCCACCGACACACCCGCACACACTCCAAAAAAAAGAAAAAAGAAAAGAAAAGAAAAACACTCAAAAAGAAAAAGAAAAAAAAAGAAGGAAAAAAAGAAAAACACAAAAAAAAGAAAAAAAGAAAAACACTCAAAAAGAAAAAAAGAAAAAAAAGAAAAGAAAAGAAAAACACTCAAAAAGAAAAAAAGAAAAAAAAGAAGGAAAAAAAGAAAAACACTCAAAAAGAAAGAAAAAAGAAAAAAAAAATCGCGAAAGCGCCACTCCAAATCACTGCTCTGGAGACTCGTTACAGCGGCCTCTCTCTCGCACGTGCTGAAGGGGTTAAGTCGGGTCACCACCCGGGGTCACGCCATGACCTCCGCACTGTGACCCGCCTCGCACCCTCTTCCTCCCCCCCCCCTCTTCCTTCAATCCCTGTTATTCTCTGCCATCCCCATTTGCTTGCCTCACCCCCCCCTCTCATCTTTCTTCCTCTCTTTCTTCGTCTTATCTTCGCTCTCTTCTTCCTCTCCTTCGATTTTCATTTTCCTTCTCGTCCTCCCCTTTCCTCCCTTCCCTTGTCTCCTTCCTCTTCCTCCCTCTTGCACCTTTTCTCTTAATTTCTCCTTCGTCCTTCCCTATCCCATCCTCCCTCTCCTCCCCATCCCCTCTTCCTTCTCATCTTCCTATTCCTCCCTTCCCCTCTTCCCTTTACCTTCTTATTCCTCCCTTCCCTTTCCCCTCTTCCTCTTTACCTTCCTATTCCTCCCTTCCTTTCCCCTCTTCCTCTTTACCTTCCTCTCTTCCTCCTTCCCTTCCCCTCCTCCTCTTTACCTTCCTATTCCTCCCTTCCCTTTCCCCTCTTCCTCTTTACCTCCCTCTCTTCCTCCTTCTGTCCTCTCCTTATAAAAATATGATGACAAGGAAGAGATGGAGACCGATACAATCACTGGGAAGGAGGGGGGGGGGGTACGGTGGGGAGGAAGAGGGAAAAGGGGAAGAGGAGGAGGAGGAGGAGGAGGAGGAGGAAGGAGGAAGTGGAGGGAGGGGAAGGAGGCAAAAGAGTGGAGGAGGGAGAGGGAGAAGATGGGAGGGGATGAAGGAAAGAGGACCAGAGGAATTTAGGGAAGGAGTAAAGAGGAAAAAGAGGAGGAATAGGAATAGGAAGAGAGGAAAGAAGAAAGGAGGGAGAGGGAAGACAGAACGAACGAGAGATGGAAGAAG
>NC_051388.1:25373116-25375616 GCF_015228065.2 Penaeus monodon | reverse complement strand
TATATTTATATATACATACATCATTCGTTCAGTATATAGGTGACTGTAATTGTGAATTGGAGACGTTATTAATGATATTAAAAAGAGTACATCTGCGTAATAATCAACAACCGGAAAACATGTAGAAGAAAAAGACACTTTACACCTAACGCATAAACACCACAACGCAACCTTAACTAAAGCGTCATCGACAGTGGCCATGCGGTGATGACGTAGTGGTGACGTAAGCATGAGATCACCTATGTACACAAGCTGAAGATTATTGTTACTCTTGCACCATCACCTAGATCAGTAATTTGATAAGAGAAAAAAAATTATATCATTATTTATAGAAACACATAATACATCTACTAATAGGTCTTTTTTTTATGCCTCTAATATATGAAACATGTATCATTGTGAAATTCGTCATCACTTTGACTTGATTTCAGAAGAGGCAATGTTGTCACAGCTTGTCTTTCACAACACATAAGGGGAACATCAAACTGCGAGCCCAAATAACATTTTTTCTCTGCTTTTTCTTAGTCATAAACAGCTAGTAGAGTCTTGTATCTCTCTTTTCACTCCAGATCACTAAAGTCGCGTCTATTTGATAGATTTCCACGTTTCTATATATAGATATCTTAGAAATGTATCATCTTAGTTCCAGTTTCCAAGACAGGAGAATCACACAAACGTCACATAACACAGAGTTCGGGTGTGTAGTGTTAGTAAATCTAGATGCCTTTGCGCAGTTCGGTGTGGGAACACTTCGCACCTTCGAAGATACTCGGACTGTTTTCACTGAAGGGATTCGCAACCTTATCAGGAGGTTCAGTAGAGGTTCATTAGTTGCTTGAACCTTTCTCGAGAAGGTTCAGGTTTTGTCCAGAAGGCCTGTTGAAACCTGCTGAAGAGGAGAGGAGAGGAGAGCCTGAAGTGGTCGCCTATCACAGCAACTGATTGTCACGCCTGAGCGGAGCTGGGAGCTCACTGAAAGCTCCCTAAAAATAATGAAAAATGACACAATAAATGAATGAAAAGAAGAGGGAGAACGGGGTGGCTCCCTTCCAAAACACTCATGAATTTTTATTCTTATATTTATCAAAATCCTTCTTCTTTCGTTATTTCCCTCCATTCATCCTATCACGTCTCCACATCAGGGACCATTTTTTTCTCTGCTTTTATATCTTTCTTGATTTATTTACTAATTTATTTGTTTTATATCTGTAGCCATTTAGAAGAATCAGAAATTTGCAGATCGAAAAAATAACTTTGAAATAGAAAACAGAAAATAAGAACTAGGAATTTTGCTTTTGCTATTGTCGAGTCGTTGCTAAATATGTGAACAATACATGATAAGGAGAGGTAAAGTGTGTAATGAAAAGTGATGATAATTGACTTATGATTGTGATGATATATGTGATATGTTTATGTGTATGTAATGATAAAAAAATCAGTGATTTTAGTACGAAGTAAGGTGATTATATTTGTATTTATTACATTGGTGAAGGTTATGGTTGAGTAATGCTTAAGAGTACATTCCTAAATCAGCGTGTAGTTATTACGATAATGATATATGGAATCTATAATCATAGCGATTGTATTAATGTGATAAAGATGGTGATTAAGAGAAATGCCATAGAAATGATGATAAGTAGCAATAATGAAGATGATAATGATATGATGTCATAGGTAATAACAAACTGCTCTTTGTGATAGCAGTAATGACGAAATCAATATTCATGATGATGATAGTGATGATAATGGTTATGGTGATGGTGACGATGATGACGATGATGGTGACGATGATGACGATGACGATGACGATGACGGTGACGATGACGATGACGACGATGCCGACGACGACGACGACGATGATGATGATGATGATGATGATGATGATGATGATGATGATGATGATGATGATGATGATGATGATGATGATGATGATGACTGGGAAGATAATTATGGCAGAAATGGTAATATGTAAATAATAATCGATGAGAAAAAAATTAAACAAACATCCTTGTTTTGTTACCGCTAGGGACTTTTAGCTGGCACTACAGTTAGCATAATTTTGCTATCTGCATCCGTTTTAAAACTGTGTGGCTCAGAATGGTAGCAATGCTTTAAGTATGCCAAGCATAAATTCCTATTGTTTTTCCTTTCCTGTACAAATGGCTAGTTTGAGCTCAAGCCAATGGTCCTTGATTATGGGATCAGTGTTCACGACGAGAGGGACAGACACTTCTGCCTCGTGAGGATTTCCGAAAGGAGTCCCAAAGCGTGCCTCGGGGCAACGGCGGTCCTCCGCGGTCTCGTCTGTTCTCTTCGCGCAGGTGTTCTGAAGTTAGCGTTGGTGCGGCCGGAGACTCGCTGCGTCGGTCTCGGAGCCGGCGTCCGCGGGGTTTCCTGAAGGCGTTCGTAGTGTCATTGAGGTTCCCGAAGGTGGCGAAGGGGGTGTGGGTGCTCCTGGCGGCGGCGTTGCGTCGGGCGTGGGCGGCCCTGTGGGCGTGCG
>NC_051388.1:25363116-25368116 GCF_015228065.2 Penaeus monodon | reverse complement strand
CGGATTTGCCCCCGAGGTGAAGGGGGGGGGTAAGGTGGGGAGAAAGGGAAGTGTTTTTTTCATGTTGTTTGCCTTGTTAACGTTAATTTTGTTTATTGTCAGAAGAAAACGAGGATTTCTTTTACAAGGCAAAGTGTCCCACAATAATTAATCTTGTATATTAGAATCTTGGTAAATGGTATCGTTATGAATATTAATAAGGATTTATTTGTTCGGTGAAATTTGATATGTTATTTATTTGACATGCGCAGTATTTTTTCAACCTCCACCTGGAAAAGAACAAACAAAAGGCAGACAGACAAACAAACAGTTTCTAAATGCAGCTATCGCCCTCTTCTCTATGCCTCCCTTTCCCAAATCTTTATCACCCTTTCTCATATTCCCTTCTTGCCTTCCCCTTTCTCCCCATCTTCGCCTTTATCCTTTTCCACTTATTATCCTTTCCTTATCCTCTTATCCTCCCGATCTTACCCTCTCCTCCCTCCCTCTCTCCTTCCCCACTCTCCCCATCCCCTCTCTCTCCTCCCCTACTCTCTCCTCCCCCTCCTCTCCCCTTCCTCCTGGCTCTCTCCCCTCGTTCTGAAATGTGCTTAGTGACCGAGTAAGTACCAGCAGTGATACTGATGAGAGATTGGATTACAGGATAGATACATAATGGGAGTTTCGTAAGCGAGGGGAAAGGAGGAGAAAGGGTGAGGGGAAGGGGGGGGAGGAGGAGGAGGAAGAGGGAGGGTGAAGGGAGGAGGAGGAGGAAGGAGAAGGGAGAGGGTTGGAAGAGGGATGGGGGGAGTGAGGGTGAAGGGAGGAGGAGGGTGAGGAGAGGAGGAGCGGAGAGTATGAGGGGAGGAAGAGGGAAGGAGGAGGAAAGAGGAGCAGACAAAGAGGGGAAAAAGAAGGAAAAAAAAGAGGGGACAAGATAAAAGAAAGTAGATATATAAGGAGATAATTGAAGAGAATTGAATAAAGAATTACGATCAGGGCAAAGAAGAAAACGAAGAGAATGAAACGAAAGAAAGAAGAGGAGAAAACAAAGATAAAAGGGTAAAAATACACTAATCAATAATACAAGAAAAAGGAAAAGGAGAGAGAATAATAGGAGAAGAAGAGTCAGAAAGACAGAAAAGAAAATGTGAGAATAAAAGGAGGAAACGAAGGCGATGAAGAATAAGAATAAGAAGAAAACGAAGAAGAAAAAGAAGAATGAAAAATAAGGGAATAAGAAAGGGGGAAGAATAATAAAAAAGAGACAGGAGAAAGGAAAATGTAGGTGAAGGAGGAAGAATGCAACTTTCAAAATAACAATAATGACAATTATAATAACAATGGTAATAGTAATAAGAAAACAATAATGGTGATAATAATAATGATAATAATAGTAATAACGATGATTATGAAAATAGTAATAATAATAATAATAACAATAATAATAATAATAATAATAATAATAATAATAATAATAATAATAATCATGCATAAAAATAAAGTAATGAATAAAGGAATAAAATATAAACAAAAATAAGAGAAAAGAAGATAATAAAAAACAAACAAACAAGAAAAGCAAATAAAAACAAAAGAAATGGACACAAAAGAAAAGGGAAGAGACAAACAAAAACAACATAGAAAAAGAAAGAAAAGAAAAGAAAAAAATAACGAGAAAATGGAAGAGGAAATGGTAGAAAAGAAAAGAAAAATAAAAGGAAAAAGAAAGAAAAGAAAGAAAAATACCAAGAAAACAGAAGAAATATCGATAGAAAATAATAATAAGAAAATAAAAAAGAAAAAGAGAGAAAGAAAGAAAAAAACAAAAAAACAAAACAAGGAAGAAACGATAAGAAAAAAGAAACAAGAAAAATAGAACGAAAGAAAAAGAAGAAGAAAATACAAAAGGAAAAATAGAAGAAAGAATAGAAGGAAAGAAGAAAAAAAAAAGGAAGAGAGAGAGAGAGAAAAAAAAAATGAAGAGAAAAACAACAAAACTAAAAGAAGAAACGATAGAAAAAAAAAAAAAAAACGAAAGGAAAAAGACAGAGAGAAAAAAAAAAGAAATGAAGAGAAAAATACCCAAAAAAAAACAGAAGAAAAAACGATAGAAAATAAAATAAGAATAAAGAAGGGAAAAAGAGAGAGAAAAAAAAAAGAAATGAAGAGAAAGATACCAAGAAAACGTAAAAGGAAGGAATAGAGACGAAAGCAAAGGATGAGGGAGCCAGCGCCAAGGGGATTAGCGAATCATCCTACGAGAACAGAAGACTAACGGGTCAAGATCACTTTTCGATTGGTGATTATTCCCATATCTACCGTAACGACTGGGTGTCTGTCTGTCTGTAATGCGCGTTGTATGAGCGTGGGAGTGCGAGGCGGTGGATTACAGTGGAGTTGTGGTGGTTTCGTGGTGGTTTCGTGGTGGTTTCGTGGTGGTTTCGTGGTGGTTTCGTGGTGGTTTCGTGGTGGTTTCGTGGTGGTTTCGTGGTGGTTTCGTGGTGGTTTCGTGGTGGCTTCGTGGTGGTTTCGTGGTGGTTTCGTGGTGGTTTCGTGGTGGTTTCGTGGTGGTTTCGTGGTGTC
The DNA here is from genome assembly GCF_015228065.2 of Penaeus monodon. Lineage (NCBI taxonomy): Eukaryota > Metazoa > Arthropoda > Malacostraca > Decapoda > Penaeidae > Penaeus > Penaeus monodon. Next base: position 25,365,554 of record NC_051388.1, on the reverse strand, counting down.
TTTGTTTTTTGTTTGTTTGTGGTGGTTTGTGGTGGTTTGTGGTGGGTGTGGGGTGAGGGGTTGTCGGGGTGGGTGGTTGTGGTGTCTTGTATTTGTTGTGTTTGGATGGGTGGGGTAGGGGGTGTGAGGGTGTTGTGTCGTGATGGTGGAATGTGTGTGGTGGTGTAAGTGGTGTGGTGTGGTGTGTGTGTGTGTGTATGTGTTGTGTTGTGTGTGTGTGTGTAAGTGTGTGTGTGTGCGTAAGTGTGTAAGTGTGTGTGTGTGCATGTGTGTGCCTATGTGTTTATGTGTGTGTGCATGTGTATGTGTTTGTGTGTGTGTATCTGTGTGTGCGTTCAAGGGTTATTTTATACGTTTTTTTATGAGCTTCATTCCCGATGCCCTGATGATGCTACGTCACGATACCGCGGCCGTGATATCAAAGGATAATTAAATTTTCGCGCAAATTAACTGCAACAGGAGGAGAAGATTCCCACGGCATTGGCCTGCGTGAAATAGTCATATAAGATATCTCCCTCCCTCTCTCCCTCTCTCACCTCCCTCCCTTCCTCCTCCCCTCTCCCTCCTCCATCCCCTCCCTCTCCTCTCTTTTTCCCTCCTTCCCTCGCTCCCTCTCTCCCTCCTCCCCTTCCTCCTACCCTCCTACCCTCCCTCCTCCTCCCTTCTCCTCCCTCCCTCCTCCTCCTCCCTCTTCCCCCTCCCTCCCTCCCTCCCTCCCTCCCTCCCTCTCTCCCTCCCTTCCTCCTCCCCTTCCTCCCTCCCTCCCTCCCTCCCTCCGCCGTAAATTCACATCCAAGTCGTTAGTTTAAGGCTGAAAAATATCCAATTAATAAATCTCCCCAATCGAAGGCCGTAGAATAGGAAGAAACTAATAATCCTTTCAAATGAGGGACCCCTCCCCCCCCCCATCGCCACTGCTGCCATATGACGGGCGCTCGATTATTATCCCAACGTGGCGAGCCTTATGCGTCTATAAATATTTTTTTTTCTTCCTTTCTCTTTGGGGTAATTCATAGGTGAGAATTACGTGCTGGTGATAATGCGCTTAATATATCACAGCTTCATCTTCTCTCTCTTTTTTTTTTTACTGAATATGGCTTGAAAGCATAATAAAAGAAGAGTAGAGGGAAAAATAAGAAAATATTTATATATATATATATATTTCTTTCCGTCTCACCCAAGGACGAGCACGCGCCACGTCTCCCCCTAAGATACAAGCGTAAAACCTCCTTAAGAAGCGACGCATTAAAGACCATATTCCCTTTCCCCCTCATCAAGTCTCGGAGGAGCGGACGACGCGCCGTGGATTCGGCTTTACGCCCACCCCGCCATAAGGGCCACATTAGCGTCCTTCCGTCCTTCGCCATTATAAACAACATTGAGTGGGAAGTTTTGCCTAAACCAGGGGAAAAACGAGCATGTATTCCGACCCGCCCCTCGCGCCGCCGCCGCCCCCCGCTGCCTCGGCGGGAGGCCCGAGTCATTAGGCGGAGGAGAGGCGGCGGCGCGCGTGAGGCTGGCGGCCGCGGGCGCATTACGGGGCCGACGCCGCCACACGCGCGGGAGGAGGCGCGGAGACTCGCATACGCAGAGCTGTATGTACGGCTGTGAATACATACGTACATACACATATGTAGATGGATAGATAGATAGATAGAGAAATATAAGACATATAGATAGATAGATAGATAGATAGATAGATAGGTATATAGGTAGATAGATGGATAGATAAGCTGATAGATATATAGACAGATAGAAGATAGATGGACAGATAGATAGATATAATACGTACATTCATACTTATATATATACATACATAATATATATATATATATATATATATATATATATATATATATATATATATATATATACATATATAAAAAGTAATAAATAAAGAAATAAATAAATAAACAAAATAAATAAATATAATATAACATATATATATATATATATAATATATATATATATATATATATATATATATATATATATATATAACATATATATATATTCACACACACACACACACACACACACACACACACACACGCACACAGACACACACACACACACACACACACACACACACACACACCACACACACACACACACACACACACACACACACACACACACATACATATATATATATATATATATAATATATATATATATATATATATATATATATATAATATATATATATATATATTCACCACACACACACACACACACACCACACACACACACACACACACACACACACACACGCACACACACACACACACAGACACACACAACACACACACACATATATATATACATATATATATATATATATATATATATATATATATATATATATATATATATATATATATATATATATATAAATGAGCAAGGATAAGTATGGCGACTGGATAGAGAATGTCCAA
>NC_051388.1:25350616-25355616 GCF_015228065.2 Penaeus monodon | reverse complement strand
TCTGTTCTGGGCCGCGCGCCGATGGGAGATTTAAGCAGTGAATCAATTAGAAGTGACAATAGATAGGAAAGTCAATACGGTTTGCTATGTGTTCGATTAATTAACTGTCTTGCAGGGCGCTAACAGCTTAGTAACGCATTTTATCTGTGTTTTAATTCGGTGCAGACAGGCGAAGGTGCAGGCATGTTAGCAGAGGGAAAGGGAGAGGGGGAAGAGGAAAAGGAAAATGGTGTATGTATACTTACGTGTATGCTGCGCTTTCGTGCAAGTTGTGTGTATGTGTTATACATGTGCACGGACGCGTGAACGTGTATGTGTATTCATGCAGGAAAGGTACATGTATGTATATGTACGCACAGTGCAAAGTAGACACGTGTAGACTTTGGCACTAGGCTCCGCAAAACAAATAAAAACCCTTGTAGAAATCAATGATGTGTAGCTCTTCATGCAACACACACAGGACGCCGTGAACTAAAATGATTCAATTAACAATGATGAAGAAAACATTACGAAGGTTACGAAAGCAGATTTAGAGCCCAGTGAGAGAAGAATATAACTGAAAACTCTATAGAGCGACACCTGCGATTGGGAACGAGTGTGAAAATTGCCTTTAAAAGCGATGAACATGATGGCATTGATAATAATAATGTTTTAAATACTATGAACTACAAACATTAATAACAATGCAAAAGAAATATAGTCACCATGATAAAGACAATGAAAATTATCAGTAATAATCATAATGATATGATAGAAATTGTAGTAATGGCACGATAAACAACTACAATACAACGAGCATTAATGAGGATAAAAATTAAAAATAAAAATAATAAAGCAATACAAAAACAACAACAACACAACGATATAACCATGATAAAGATGAACATAATTAAGACAGTCAAGAGGCAGGATAAGGGATGAGAAAGAGGATGAAAAAGAAGAAGAAAAGAGCGGAATAAAACAGCGAAAAGAACTAGAAAAAAGAATCTTAAAAGGCAAGAGGAGGGAGGGAGTGATAAGGGGTCAGGGGAGGGAACGGAGGAGTGAGGGGAAGAAAAGGAGGGAGAAGGGAGAAGGGGGGGAAGAGAGGGAGCAGCAAGAAAGAAGAGAGAAAGTATTGAACACAGTCAGATTGACAGCGGTACATTTAGGATCCTGGATAGGCGGGGGAAGAGGAGGGGGAGGGAGGCAGGGAGGGGAGGGGAGGGGAGGATGGAGGAGTGAGGGGAGAAGGAGGAGGGAGGAGGGAGGAAGAGGAGGGAAGGGGTAGAGGGAGGAGGGAAGGAGAGGGAGAGCAGAAGTGAGGGAAAGGGAGGAGGAGGGAGGGAAACAGGAAGGGGAAGGGAATGAAGAGTGATGGGAAGGGAGAGAGAGAAAGCGGTGGAGGAGAGAAGGGAGGGAGAGGGAGGAGAGGGAGAGAGGAGAGAGAAGGAGGGAAGGGAGGAGAGGAGGGAAAGAGGAGGGGAAGGGAGAAGAGAGAGGGGGAGAGAGAAAAAGCGTAGGAGTAAGAGAGGTGGAAGAGAGGGGAAAGGAGAGAGAGAGAAAGAGGAGAAAGAGAGAGAGGAGGAGAGAAGAGAGAGAGAGAGAAGAGAGGAGAGAGAGAGAGACAGACAGCAGAAAGAGAGAGAGAGAGAAGAGAGAGAGAGAAGAGAGAGAGAGAGAGAGAGAGAGAGAGAGAGAGAGAGAGAGAGAGAAGAAAGAGAGAGAGATGGGGGGCAGATAAATAGACAGACATAAGCAAGTAACAGAGAGGTGGAAAGACAGAGAAAGAGAGAAAGAGAGAGAGGGAAAGTGATATATATATATATATATATATATATATATATATATATATATATATATATATATATATAGAGAGAGAGAGAGAGGAGAAGAGAGAGGAGAGAGAGAGAGAGAGAGAGAGAGAGAGAGAGAGAGAGAGAGAGAGAGAGAGAGAGAAGCAGATAAATGGACAGACATAAACAGAGAAACAGAGAGGCAGAGACAGAGAGGTGGAAAGAGAGAGAGAGAGAGGGGGGGGAGGAGAACACAACAGACATAAAGGGAGAAAGATCTGTACAAACGCACACTATATTCAAGTGCCAGAGGTAATTAAGACTCGTCTTCACCCGTGTCACGTGGAGTAAATAGAGACGAAACTCCCCGGATCCTGAAAACCCGAATCTAACCCTTACGCCACCCGCGCGGAAGAGCGACCTGATCGTCCCCCTCGTACAGGATAACCGACCATCGCGACCCGACGCCGAGAGACCCCGAGACAGTGCCAAAATGACTCTAATTACGATGTCTGTTTATGCCATTGATATTCCGTTGCCCATTTCTTCGTGTTTAATGTCTATTAATAGCAACGTGCGAAAAAGAACACCTTGGGCCGGAAGTGTGCTCAAGGGCGGCTCGGCGCGAATGGGGAAAGAGCATGAAAATTTGATAATGAGGAGGGCCGGGTCAGGGGGAGGGGGGGATGGGGGAAGGGGGGATGGGGGGAAGGGGGGATGGGGGGAAGGGAGGGAGGGGGGGGGGTAAATTAACTAAGCTCGAGGAGAAGAAAATAAAAGGGGGTAAAAAAAAAAAAAAGAGTTTGTTTTACATCGGATTCATAGAAATGTAAGAATGACGTAATCAAAATTCAAGAAGGAGTTGCACTTAATATTTTAAAAAAAGGATAAAGAGATGGAAAGGATGTGTTATGAATAGACACTTTCGATAGAAGAGATTAATAATAGCAATGATATAAATGATGAGACAGTATGATTTCCATCATTATCATCATCATTTTTGTTGCTGTTATTATTATATTTACCTGTACTTTAATAAATATACTAGTGAATATAACAACTGATTGTAAATTATTTTAATGACACATTAGTACTAATAACAGTTGTACTGATGCATACCATCATTCTAATTTTAATAATAATAATAATGACAATAATAAAAAGACTAATAACAACACTGACAATAAAAACAACTACAGTAAAAATAGTAACAAAAGTAATAATAATAAAGATAATAATGATAATAATGGGGCCAAAAATTATAGTATCAATGATAATAGTAATATGAATGATAATGCTATTGATGATAAAATAATAATAATGATAATAGTAGCAACAGCAGAAAAAAATAATGATAATGATAATAAGGATAATAAAAAGTGATAGTAATAAAAACTAAAATAATAATCACACTGGTAGTCTTGCTAATTATGAGGAAAATAATCATAACATTATTAGTAACAATAGTGATGATACTACAACTTACAACAAAAATACTATTATTAGTAGTAGTAGTTTTATTTAGTAATAGCAGTAGTAGTAACAATAAAAATGGTGATAAAAATAATGATAATAATGATAATAAGGATGATAATGATAATAGCGACAATGATGACAATAATAACAATAAAAATAACTACAACAACAATGATAATAATAATAATAATAATAATAATAATAACAATAATAATAATAATAATAACAACACTAATAATAACAATAACAGCAACAACAATAACAAGCAAACAACAACAACAACAGCAGGAGCTAGAACATAAAGTGACAATTAAAATATTCATGTGCGTACGTGTCTCATCCCCTCCCCTCCCCTCCCCTCCCCCCCTCCTCTCAAATCCTACCCCCCCTCCCCCCCCCACCTCTGGGCCCTGAGGGGAGTAGCTGTAACTGTGCACAACAAAGTAAGCGTTGAGGGTAATTAGTATTTTCTTTGAGAGGAGAAAAGACTTGAACAAAAAGAAAAAAAAAAGAAAAGAAAAAGTTAACGTCTTATAAAGATAAAGACGTTTCTCAAGATAAGATGAGGATGAGAGGGGGAGGGGGAGGGGGAGGGGGGAGGGGGGGGGGAGGGTTGGAGGGAGAGAATAGGAAGGGGTGCGTTTGGAATGGGGGGAGACGAATAGAAAAGAGGAGAAAGAAAAATAGAGGAGGAAGAGAGAAGAGAGAGAGAGAAAGACAGAGAGAGAGAGAGAGAGAGAGGAGAGAGAGAGAGAGAGAGAGAGGAGAGAGAGAGAGAGAGAGAGAGAGAGAGAGGGAGAGAGAGAGAGCGAGAGAGAGAGAGAGAGAGAGAGAGAGAGAGAGAGAGAGAGAGAGAGAGAGAGAGAGAGAGAATGAAGAAAAATAAAAGTTAAACAACAGAAGAAATGAGACGAGAACTAAGAACGAGGGAGAACTCAAGAAAAGGGAATAACTAAGAAAAATTATTAAAAGAAAATACAAGTGAATATTAATCAAATTTGTTTAAATTAGAAACACAATAATTATAAAAATACAGAAAAGACAAGAAAAAAAAGAAAAATTAATTAAAATAAGATAAAAAATCTGACGAAGAATGAATGAAAGAAACAGAAGGATAAAAGGAATGAAAAAAAATCTCTCTCCACTGTCCTTTTCGTGTAGCAGAGAAATGCAAAATTAGTGTGCAACATTTTCTCTTATTTTATGGATCGGCTTTCTCCACTCCTTAATATCTCTCTGTTTTTTCCTTTGTCGGCTCACCCCCCCTCTCTTTCTCTATATTTTTCTTTCCATTGTCTGTCTGTCTGTCTGTCTGTCTGTCTGTCTGTCTGCTGTCTCTGTCTGTCTGTCTCTGTCTCTGTCTGTCTGCCTGTATGTTTGTCTATTTGTCTCTGTCTCTGTCTGTCTGTCTTTGTCTCTGTTTCTGTCTCTCCCTGTCTTTACGCCTGTTTTTCTCTCTCTATCTCTTTCTCTGCATCTCTCACTGTCATTCATTTACTCACTGTCCTTCTCTTTGTGTCTCCTTCCCCCTCTTACATCCCTTTCTCTCCTCCTTTCCCCTTGTCCCTCCCCCTCCCTCTCTCCCTCCTACCCCCCCCCCCGCCCCCCTCCCCGACCAGCCCGTAATCGTGACCGCGTAATCAACCACGGGCGTGCGTGAGGAGATAGGAAGTCACTTGCTGGGCGGCAGGCAAGGGGGGTGGGCGGGGTATCGGAGAGGGTATGGGGGGGAGGGGTTAAGGGGGGGGG
>NC_051388.1:25338116-25348116 GCF_015228065.2 Penaeus monodon | reverse complement strand
GAGAAAAGGAGACAGTTATCAGAGGGAGGGACGTCTTTACCAGGATATTTAACTTACCTCATTTTTATCACTTTTTTGTTAAATTTGGGTGATACAAATCAGCGGCTAAAAGATGCAGTCGTTTCCACCAACTCATCTACACGCTTGTACATATATCGTCATACGGGTACATACAAGAGCACACTCGACCACAAACAAACACACAAAGACATATACACATACACACACACGCACACACACATAAACACACACACTCATAAACACACACACACACACACACACACACACACACACACACACACACACACACACACACACACACACACACACACACACACACACACACACACATGCGACCTCCATCTCCCTCCCCTTGACCCGTCCATGACCTTTGACCTGTTGGGGGCGTGTACCTACAGCCAAGGTCGTGCTGTGACAAGGGTAACAGGTGTGACACTCGAAGCAGCTGTAGAAGTGACACCTGTTATCTGAATTTGGTGTCGTGTAGATCCTTATCTCACGGCCTGATAATCCCCCTCATGTCAGTCAGTCAGTCAGTCGGAGTGACATGTTGGCTGTCATTTTATTGTCGTGAGTTGACGGTTTTTGTTTCTCTTTCATGTCTATCTGTTTCTCTTCTTTTACAAAATGTGATAAATGAGACAATGGAATCGATAGATATGATCGAAGACGAATCTAAAAAAAAAATATTGAAAGAAAATGAAGATAATCATGAGAGAGAAAAAAAAATGGAATAAAAATTATACAAACCCATAACCCAACACCCCATCCCCCCCTCTCCTCCCCTACCCCACCCCCTCCCTCTTCGCACCTCATAATCCTCTCTTTATCCACGGCTTATCCGCCACTATCCCTCTGTCCACAAATCTATCCTCTGGTCATATCCTCCGCCCTTTATTCGTCTCTCTGCCGTTCTTCCTCCTTCGCTCTGTTCCCTTTTCCATGTTTTCTTTCATCTATTAAATCTATCCAACGGTTTTTAATCATTTTTCTCTCTGCGTTTTCCCCCTTCCTTCGCTCGTACCCCTCCCTCCTCTTTCGTTTTCGTTTTATTCACAAATTTATCGTCTCCTCATATTTCTCGGTCTTTCTTTGTCTCTATTCTGTTTTCTCCCTCCTTGCCTTGTCTTCCTTCATCTCTTCTTCTTTTCCTTCTGTTTCCTTTACTTCTTGTACTTACCAGCAGGGGTCGGACCAGGTCACAGAGGAGAGAGTCAGGTCAGGTGCGAAAAAGAAATGGAGAAAGAAGAATGGAAAGGAGAGGAAGTAGGGTAGAAAGAGAGAGAAATAGAATATATATATTTCTATCTATCTATCTATCTATCTATCTATCTATCTATCTATCTATCTATCTATATATATATATATATATATATATATATATATATATATATATATATATATATATATATATATACATATATACTTTCTCAACCAATACCCACTTTGGTTAGTTTACCACACTGGTGGTTATAGTAGTGATAATAATTACATTAATAATGACGGGAACAATACTGACAACGAAATAACATCGGTTGAGAAAATGGCAGTAACGATACCAGTTATAACATTCGATAATTAAATTAATATGTGCTGTAGTGTGGAAAAAAAATGATAGAGACTATAATTGCGATGGTGATAATAACAGCAATAATAACAATAATGGCATCAGTAAACAAATACTTCAGTATACTGACTCCTCCTGCAATCACCATTCTCATCACCATCCACGCCATACCATCCAAATTACACTATCCGCATTACGCTATCTAGGTTACACTATTCGCAGCACACTATTTTCGCCAGATCACCCACACCATCATCCACATCCACACCAAAACACCCTCATAACCACACCATTGACAATCGCATCCACACCGCGCTACACCAAAATCACCCACCTCACCACACACGCACACCACACGCCATCCATATCTGCATCGACATCCGCGTCGACATCAAGCATCCCCATCAGCATAAACATCAGCATCTCATCGACATCCCCATCCGCATCCGCATCCGCATCCCCATCCCCATCGACATCCGCATCCCCATCGACACCCCCATCCGCATCCGCCCCCCCCCCGCGACTCACCTGTATCCGGTCCTCGGGAAGGTCGGTCTTGAGGGACAGCATCTCTCTCGCGTAGACGTCCGGGTAGTGCGACTCCTTGAACGCCTTCTCCAGCTCCTCCAGCTGGAATGAGGTGAAGATGGTCCGGCTGGAAGAGGGGGAGAGGGGGGGTTAGTAGGGGGTGGGAGAGGGGGGGTCATGGTGGTGGGTAGGGGGGTGCTAGTGCTGATAAGAGAGATGAGAGTAGTGATAAGGGTGGTAATTTAAGTAATATGGGGATGATGGTGTGACTGATGCTAATGGGGATGATTATGGTAATGATGACAGTGAGGGTACTGATGATGATGACAAAATTAATGATGATAAAGATAATGATCGTGAATGACGTGAGGCGTATTCGAGGGGTATTAATTTACATGTTTTTTCCTACATAAAATGCAGATGGACTACATTCTGGGTGTTTGGAGAGATGGTAGAGATAAGGAGAGAGTAATTTAGGAAGAGGAGGAAGAATAAGAAGATAAAGAAGAAGAAAAATGATATGCTCGGTATATCTTACTTATATATCATCGTTTCGTTATATTTCAACAAATGTCTGATTCTTTCAAATAAAGCTAAATCGTATAAAACCGATTGATAATTTTTTCCCGACCCCCCCCCCCAAAAAAAAAAAAAGTATGATAAACATTTCTTTCTTCCTCGTCCCTTCATGCGAGAAAAAAAATATATATTTCGACGATGAATCTCTTTAGGATGAATCTCTCTATTGCTCACCTATTGGTTTCCGATCCTATTCATGTTTTATTCATTGTGGTTAAGGCGAAAGACTGTCAGAAAAAGATGAAGAGCGCGATGCGGAGAGGGAGGCTCCGTGTTTTGTTCCCGCGGAAATGTAATCTTTTTTTGATTTTTTTTTGTGATAAGTTTGTGTGTTTTTGTTGTCGTCTTTTTTTTATTGTTTGTTCGATTGTGTTTATTGTATTCGTGACGGTGGATTGTATGTCAGTCGAAAGAACGTGAGGTACAAATACGGATTCGGATGCGGTTGAATCCACGAACGCGGGAAAGACGTTCGCGCAACACCGCGTTCGAAACCACTCGTCCACCTAATAATCATCTTCTGTTACCTTTCTCTAGGTCACACTCCCTCTACACCCCTTCTACACCTCCACATATTTCCATCCACCTCTCAATATTCCTCTACAGATAATCCTGCACACACTCTTCATGCCCCTCCCCCCATCCCACCCCCTCCATCTAAACCCCAGTCGCCCCTCCGTCCTGCTCTCCCTCCACTCTCTCCAGGCCCCTCCCCCCATCCCACCCCCTCCATCTAAACCCCAGTCGCAACTCCGTCCTGTCTCTCACTCTCTCAGGCCCTCCCCATCCACCCTCCAGCTAAACGAACAGGTCGCAACGGGCGTGGGTCTCAGTTTAGGGCGCTCCCCCCTCATAAGGACGGTCCATGGTGCCTGTAGGGGGTGCTGTGCTGATAAGCGATCAGAGTATGAAAGGGCTGGTAATTTACCAGTAAATCGGGGATGATGCTCTCCGACTCGATTGCTAAGGGGCTCATCCCAGTATGAACAGTGCGGTACTGCTGATTTCATGGACAATAATTAACCTGATTAAAAGTATGATCGTGAATGACTGTCGAGCGTCATCTCGAGGGTCTACCCCATTCACATTTCCCTACATAAAACGCAGATGGACACATCTCGGGTGTTGGCCCACGTTGGTAGGCTCCATCCCGAAGATTATTTAGAAGCCCAGGCGGCCAAAAGAATCAAGATCTAGAATGACAAATATTGCTCGGTTATACCCTCACTATATATCCATCGCCTTCCGTCTGTTTCACAATGTCCGTTCCCTTCACCCCATCAACCTAAATCGATAAAACCCAGTGATAATCTGTTTTCCCCGACCCCCCCCCCCAAAAACCCAAAAACCAAAAAGTGTCGATAACATTTCTTCTCCCTTCGTCCCTTCATGCGACGAAAAACATACCTCTCTGCTTCGACATGAATCTCTTCGGATGACCCCTCCTCCATGCCACTATCGGTTCCTCTACCTTCATCGTTCTTATCATCTGTGGTTAAGGCCCGCCCACAGACCCTCCATCAAAACGAAGTCAGCCGATCGGAGGGGGGCTCCGGTTCTGTTCCACCTGCAGGACTGTCATCCTTTTTTGACTCTTTTCTTTGATAAGTTTGGTGTCTTTGTGTCGTCCTTTCTTTAGTGCTTTTCCCATTCGTATCCTCATCGTGACCCGTGGACCTCGTACTGCTCGTCAACAACGTCTCAGGTACCACATCGGCATCGGATGCGCTGAATCCACGAACGCCGGGAACGTACGTTCCGCGCACCCCAGCCCCGCCTTCACAACCACTCGTCCACCTAAAACCATCTTCCTGTTCCTTCTCTAGGTCACCCTCCCCTCTACACCCCCATTCTACCCTCCAACTCGATCTTCTCCCCATTCCCACCTCTCCATCATCCTCCTCCATAACCTGCCCACTCTCATGCCCCTCCACCCATCCCACCCCCTCCCATCACCCTACAAACCCCAGTCGCCCCTCCGTCCTGCCCTCCCTCCACTCTCTCCAGGCCCCTCCCCCATCCCACCCCCTCCATCTAAACCCCAGTCGCCCCTCCGTCCTGCTCTCCCTCCACTCTCTCCAGGCCCCTCCCCCCATCCCACCCCCTCCATCTAAACCCCAGTCGCCCCTCCGTCCTGCCCTCCCTCCACTCTCTCCAGGCCCCTCCCCCCATCCCACATCCTCCATCTAAACCCAGTCGCCCCTCCGTCCTGCTCTCCCTCCACTCTCTCCAGGCCCCTCCCCCCATCCCACCCCCTCCATCTAAACCCCAGTCGCCCCTCCGTCCTGCTCTCCCTCCACTCTCTCCAGGCCCCTCCCCCCATCCCACCCCCACCAACATACCTACCCTCCTCCCCTCTGCCTTCAAGCCCTCCACCCTACCGCCCCTCCCACTTACTCTCCCTCTCCCCCTCTCCCCCACCCCATCCCTTCCACGCCCCTAAACCTTTCCCCCTCCACCCTTCCCCCTCCACGTCCCTCCACGGCCCTCCACCCTTCCCCCTCCACGCCCCTCCACGCCCCTCCACCCTTCCCCCTCCACGCCCCTCCACCTTTCCCCTCCACGCCCCTCCACGCCCCTCCACCCTTCCCCCTCCACGCCCCTCCAAATCATTGTTGACGAGACACCAAACACGCCCTCGAGCCGCCTTCCTCCAGGCTTATGAGGGCGGCCTCAAGGAGCGGTGACAATGGGCGGGCGCGGAGGAGACGCCCTTCAGAGCACCGGGGGCGGGAGCGGCGCCGATCACAGGCCGATTATGCACAGCTCCGCGCCCTCGCCCTCGCCGTCGGTAGCCGCTCCCCCGACGCGTCTTCAAGGGGAGGAGGAAGAGAGCGAAGGGAGGAGAAAGAGAGCAAAAGGAGGAGGGAGGGGGAGGAAGAGAGTAAAGGGGGGAGGAAGGAGGAGGAGGAAGAGAGCGAAGGGAGGAGGAAGAGAGCAAAAGGAGGAGGGAGGGGGAGGAAGAGAGTAAAGGGAAGAGGAAGGAGGAGGAGGAAGAGAGCAAAGGGAAGAGAGAGAGAGAGCAAAGGAAGGAAATAGAGAAGAAAGAGAGAACGAGAGGGAAGGGAGAGGACAGGAAGAGAAAAAGAGAAGACAGTAAAGCGAGAGAAAAGGAGGAAAACGTGAGAAAGATGACAGGGAAGCGAGAGGAGAGGAGGAGAAAGAGAGATGAAAGAGAGCAAAGGGAGAAATGGAGGCGAAAGATAGAAGAAAAAGGGGAAAGGGAGACAAAAGGTGGAAAAAGAAAGCAATAGGAGATAAGGAGAATAAAGAGAGAATCAGAGAGGAAAGGAAGAGAAAGGGAACAGAAAAGGGAGGAGAATGAGAGAAGAGGAAAGGGAGACGGAAGTAGGAGAAAAGAGGCAAAGGAAAGGAAGAGAAAGAGAGAGAAAGAGAGGAAAGCGAGAGGAGAGGAAGAGAGAGAAAGAAAGAGAGGAAAGCGAGAGGAGAGGTGGAAAAAAAAGAGAAAAATGAGAAGAAAGGAGAAAGGGAGAAAAAATTAGGATAAACAGAGGAAAGAGAGAAGAAAGGGGGGGGGAGGTAAAAAGTGCGGATTCTATACTTGTTCCGCTGAAATCCGTGTTTACTTGTTTGCATGAATGTCAGCTTGTATGTGAGACAATACGCAACATTTTGAATGTTTATGATATTTGTCTTGTTATTTCCTTAAGTGTCTGGAATTATGTCATTTCGCAGTGGTCTTTAGTCCTTTTCTAAGGAAAAAGACGATGTTATCAATAGTCATCACGTCGAATATTTAACTAAGAAAAAATGGTAAACAGAGAGACAAGCAGATATCTAAATAAGAATAAGAACAGGCGCAGTGGAAGAGGAGAAATAACCCCCTAAATAGTAGATGAATTTTATTAAGCTAAAAACAAAACAAAACAAAAATCAGAAATAATTCCTTAAGTCAATATCCTTTCCCCTTAAATTTTTTTTTTTCTTCTTCTTTTTTTTTCTGTGACATTCTCTTTCTCCATTCCATCTCCCTCCCCCCTCCCCCCTCCCCCCTCCCACTCCCCTTCGAAGGAAACCGATATAGGGGGAAATGTCGACAAAAAAAAAAAAAAATAAAAAAAAATAGAACAAAGAAAAAAGAAGAAGAAGAAGAAGAAAAAAAAGAATGGGGTAAAGAAAAACCCCACGAAGTGTTTGCAATCGATATTTGCAATCGGTACTTGCAGGCGGTATTTGTGCGCGAGATGCGATAAGATGACAGCATCCTCTCTGCCATCTGCCGCGTCCGAGGAGTGTCTACAGTAGGGATGGTATTATGTATCTACATACATGCATACACACACCCTTATAAAAAAAAAAAAAAAAAAAAAAAAAAAAAAAAAAAAAAAAAAAAAAAAAAAAAAAAAAATAAAAAAAATTATATATATATATATAATATATATATAAAATATATATATATATATTATATATATATAAATATAATATATAATATAATACATATATACATACATACATCATAATATATATATATATAATATATATTATATATATAACACACACACACATATAAATTACACACACACAAACTAAACAATATATATATATATATATATATATACTATATATATATATATATAGAGAAAACAAGAACGAGCACACACAGAGAACACAAAACACACGAAATGACAGAAAAAGAGAGAGAGAGAGAGAGGAGAGAGAAAGAGATGAGAGAGGAGGAGATAGAGAGAAGAGAGAGATAGAGAGAGAGAGAGAGAGAGGGAGAAGAGAGAGAGGAGAGAGAGGAGAGAGAGAGAGAGAGAGAGAGAGAGAGAAAGGGATTAATGAAAAGCACAGAAGAGCAAAATCAAGCTGCAGCAGCATCCCTCATCCCGTGTAACTCCATCAACCGGACATTATGTGACGAATTAATGGATATTCTTCCGATAATTCAGCTGTAATTATTTAGCTCGCAGATGTTGCTGAAGCGATGTGGCAAAGCTGCATATTGCAATCGCTTGATAATGAGGATATTGCATTGGTATGAGTGGTGTGGAGGTGCGGTTTCGAGGTCGTCAGAGTGTCTTGCAATTGAATTGTTGCTGTGTTTGCATTGTAGCGAGGAAGGCCGGGGTTTGGGGGCTATATGAGTGTTGCATGTTGCAGTGACCTGGGCAGTGTGGGTGAGTTGGAGAGAGGGAAGGGGGAGAGGAAGGAAGGAGGAGGGGAGGGGCGAACGGAGAGGGAGGGGGTTAGGGAAGGAGAGAGAGGGGAGAGAGAGAGAGAGAGAGAGAGAGAGAGAGAGAGAGAGAGAGAGAGAGAGAGAGAGAGAGAGAGAGAGAGAGAGAGAGAGAAGAGAGAGAGAGAGAGAGAGAGAGAGAGGAGAGAGAGAAGAGAGAGAGGAGAGAGAGAGGGGAAAGGAGAGAGAGAGGAAAGAGAGAGAGAGATATGCAAGCCAGACATTATGATTTTTTATATTTAAGATTGGAACTTTCTCTCCTTTCGGGGCAAGAGAGCGGACGATACTGCTTCCCTCAAATCAACAGGAGTTAAACAGATAATTCTTTCTCTCTTTCTCTCTCCCTCCCCTCTCTTTCTCTCTCTCTCTTACATTCTTCCCCTCTCCCTCCCCTCTCTTTCTCTTTCTCTTTTACACCCTTCCTCACCCCCTCTCCTTCTCTCTCTCTCTCTTACACCCTTCCTCTCTCTCTCTCTCTCTCTCTCTCATCCTTTATTCACCCATCCCATACCCCTTCCCGCCTCATCCCTCCCCTAATCTGCATACAAGTGGGCGTCTTACGGGATAATACAAGTGCATTGAGCAGCGAGGCGGCGAGGACAGCTCGCGGAGACTGCATTTTGGTGTCCAAGGAGGCGGGGTTTTAATGCGAGCTTGTGCATGGGGGCGGGGATTATGGGGGGATTCGCTATTCAAATGGGCGGAGTTTTATGGGCATTGCGATGCAGGTGGGCGGAGCGAAGGAGGGAGATGATGTATGGAGTCGGGTAAGGGGTTAGAGGATGGAGGGGGGGGGAGAGGGAGAGGGGAGGAGGGGAGGGTGACAAGGAGGGCGTCGGGCACTGGGGATTCAACTGGTCCTCTTAGGCTTTTGGAAGCTTTTGGATCCTTTCAGATTTGGTCTCTTCCGACGGGTCCTTTCGAGAAACAAGACCCGGGGCCGAGGAGGAAGGTACTTTTATTTTCTTTTTTGGGGGGTTTTCTTTTCTGATTTTCTTGAGACGTTCGGATGTCCTTCCTTCTGGCTTCGAGGTCATCCATTCGCGCTTTCCCACGTGTCTCGGGACGGTCGCTTGAAGAGGAGAGAGAGGGAGGGAGAGAGAGAGAGAGAGAGAGAGAGAGAGAGAGAGAGAGAGAGAGAGAGAGATGACGTTCTCAGTGAATGTTGGAAGATGAGGCAGGTGACACGAGGTGAGACGAGAAGAGAAGGAAGCAGACAGACATAGAGAGAAAGAGAGAGAGACGGACACACACACACACAAAACACACATAAACACGCAAAAACACACACACACACACACACACACACGCACACACAACACTGAGAGAAGAGAGAGAAAGTTTGAGACTTAGAGAATAGAGAGAAAGAGAGCAGAGTGAGAGGACCCGAGTTTGAGAGTGAAGAAAGAGGAGAGAGAGAGAGAGAGAGGTAAGGTAGACAGACTAGAGAAAGCAAGAGACGGACAAACAACTTTTACACACACCACACACACATCACACACACACACACAAACACAGAGAGAGAGTTAGTCAGTCGGATGAGGATGCAAGAAAGAGAGAGATTTCCGTTCGTTGATCGTTATCAGATTTTAAAGAGAAGAGATGAGAGTGAGTGCTTTCTTTCTTTCAAGTTGAATGTTGTGAAGATCCTGAGGCAGGTTTGCATTCGCTCGGGTCTTGGCAAACTGAATAGGAATACGAGGACAGGTAAGCAGTTTAAATAATAAGAATAAGAAGAACGGAATAATAAGTAGTAAGGATAAAAGGCAAGGAAGATGTGAAAGAAATAATAGGAAGAGACATGAAAGAAAATTCGTTATGGAAAGGACAAATACGTCTTTTTCAACTCCTTATTGCAAATAGAGACTGAATATGTACGCCATTATTGTAGATTTGACCCAGCTTTCACACGTGAAAAAAAAGGAAAAAGACATATGACTTTTATTTTTAGACTCGTGTACTCACCTTGGCTCCCAATATCAATTCTGTTTCAACTTTTTACAAGGCGAATGTGATTTGCAGATACAGGAAACCGGAACTTTTATTTTCCTTCCATTTTTCGTCTGTGTTTTGTCATAAAATATATAAATATGATTTCTCTTTCCTTT
>NC_051388.1:25330616-25333116 GCF_015228065.2 Penaeus monodon | reverse complement strand
TGTTTCTCTCTCTCCTCCTCTCTCTCTCTCTCTCTCTCTCTCTCTCTCTCTCTCTCTTCTCTCTCTCTTTCTTCCTCTTCCCCTCCTTCTCTCTCCCTCTCCCTCTTCCTCTCCTTCTCTCTCCCTCCCCCTCTCCCTCTCCTTCTCTCCCTCTCCACTGCCCTTCTCCCTCTTCGTCTCATCGTACATAAGTAGGAGCATGAAGGCGTGTACACTAGTTGTGTGTGTGTGATGTGTCTGGTTTTAAACTGAGCGAGACTGCGGGTATTGTGTGTTATATTGCTACCGCTGCTGTTGATGCTGATTGTTGGCGTTGTTGTTAAATGTAATTGTTGTCATTAGTGTTGTTTGCGCTTTCTCCTGCCTCTCTTTCTTCCTTTGATATCATCACTGTTTTCATTAGTATTATTTGTTTGTATCCTTTGTGGTTTTTATTAGTCATATTTTTTCATTTTCTTATCTATTTCTGGTCTTTATTTTATTTCTTAATATTTTGTCCTTATTAGATTTTTTAAAATCCTTATTCTGTTCATTATATATCATCATTACTTTTCTTAAAGTAAATTCAGTTACCATTATTTCCAACTTCATTCGCATTATCAGCTGATTTACTCTTGCCATTGGCGCGGGCGTGGGTGAATGGACGGTTCGAACTGCATGTCATTAATCGTGGGCGTGAGAAATATTGTGACCATATCGATGATGGTGATAATGAGAGTTATGATAGAAAAGATCATGATATTGACGATAGCAACAACAAAAATAACACCAGCAGCAAAAACAATAACAATGAGAACAATAATAATGATAACAATAGTAGTATTATACGTTATGGTGATAGTAATGAAAATACGACAGATATGGTACGGATATTTATAATGATGATAACAAAAAAAAAAAAAACATGATAATAGGAATGATTATTATGGTGATAATAACAATAAGAGTTTCAACAGTAACCGATGAGGATGGCAGACAATAGTGATGATAATGGTAATAGTGATAGTAATGATAATAATGATGATGTGATGATGATGATGATAACAATACTAATAAAAATTATAATAACAATAATGATAACAACAACAATAATAAATATGATGATGACAGTAAAAGTAATATGATATTATTATTATTATCATTACATTATTATTATTATTATTATTATTATTATTATTATTATTATCACTATTATTATTATAATTATTACTATCATTATCATTATCACTGTTATCATTATCATTATTTTTATCACTGTAATAATAATAAAGACACTAATAACAACAGTGACAGTGATAACAGTAATGAAGATAATAACAATACCAAAGATAACGAAGATGATGACGGTGATAAAGAAACCAAAGAGAAACAAAGGACAAATCTCATCCTGCAACAACGCTGCAAGGATTCAGTTGCAGGAGAGATCTTCGGCTCAAGACATCCTTTGTTGCAGACGCGCACGCACGCACGCACTCCTTCGTGGTGCATGTGGGCGTCCTTCTATTGTATTGCTCGAGGTGGGGGGGAAGGGGGGGAGAGGGGGAAAAGGGGAAGGAGGGGAGGAGAGGGTAAAGAGGAAGGGGAGGGAATAGGATAAGATGGGGTAGAAAGGAGGGGGGGGGAGGGGATGGGGTAGAAAGGAGGGAGAGGGAGAATGGGGGAGGAGAAGGTAAGAGAAGGGAGAGGGAGAAGAAGCGTATAGGGGGGAAGAGAGGAAAACGAAGGAATGGGAGATGGAGAGAGGGATGAGTTAGCAGGGAAGGGTCGGAAGTGGAGGGGGGGGGGGAAGAGGAGGGGAGGGGAGGGATAGAAGAGGGGAGGGGAGAGGGGAAGAGGAGGGAGGGGAGAGGGAAGAGGAGGGGAGGGGAGAGGGGAAGAGGAGGGGAGGGAGAAGTGATAGAGGAGGGGAGGGGTAGGGATAGAGGAGGGGAGGGGGAGGAATAGGGGAGGGGAGACTTAGCAACATCGTGTTTAGTGACGCCAAATCCATTTATAGCCCGAGACCGTGCTTAGCGAATTGTTAATCATATTACCAATTATCATGATATTTATTTCCATTTTCTTAATACTTTTGCCATGACGGCGGCGACGTTAATATTCCTGTTAAATATCCTGAATTGCATATTGATGATAATAATAATAATAATAAAAGTAATACGATGATAATAGCAATATATTTGCTAGGGATGAAAGTTCTAATCATGTTGGTATGATCACAACAATAGTATTATTAGTAGTGATAAGAACAGTAGTAGTACTAGTAGTAATCATGATAATTATAATGATACTAATGATAGAAATGATAGTAGAAATAATATCAACAATGACAATATTGATTATAATGACAACAATAATAATAATGATACTACTACTATTACTACTATGATTATGATAATAATAATAACAACAACAACAACAACAACAACAACAACAACAACAACAACAATAATAATCATAATAATAATAATAATAAAAATAATATAATGATAAAAATAATAAT
>NC_051388.1:25308116-25313116 GCF_015228065.2 Penaeus monodon | reverse complement strand
AAAAGTTCGTTTTCGTTATGGCGTTCATTCCTTTTGCTTGTCATTTGCAGTGTCTTTTTATTTTCGTTTTAATTCCGTATTCCTCTCTCCCTCCCACATTTTTTTTGTATCTTTCCAGCTTTCTGTCCTTCACCCCCTCCTTCATTCCCTCTTTCATTTTCCCTCCTGTTTCTTTTCTCTCTTTTTTTACCGTTCCCTCTTTTTCTCTCCCCTTTCTCTCATCCCCCCTGTTCCTCCCTCTCCCTCCTCCCCTACCTCCTCCCTCCATCCCTCCCCCTCTCTCTCTCCTTCCCTCTCCCTCTTCCCTTCTTCCTTCCACTTCCTCTCCCCTTTAAAATGACACTCTCGAGAGACACGGCTGATCTGTGCCATCTTTGCCTCACGTGTCAGGCACCCTCTCTTGGCACCTTCCTGTACACGCTGCTTTTCTCCAAGTTTTTTCTCTTCTTTCGGTGTTTGCATTGTCATTTTGAATTATTTACTTGGAGTGGGAAAAAAGTCCTGATGAAAGGATGAAATATGTTATAGTGATGATAAAATGATAAAGATGGTGAGCGACGATGATAGTGTTAGATAAGAGATTAGTGATAATAGTGATGCATTTATGGTAACTATTAACTATGACAAAATAAATGTACGGGGAAAGGGATATAAAAAGAGGGTTAAAATAAAAGAAAAATTAGAGAAAAAGGAGATGGATGAAAAAGGCGAATAAGGAGTAAGAAAAAAGAAACATTAGAAAGAGGATTATTGCTCCAACGAAGAATACGAAATAGAAACGACGGAAGAAAGAGAAGAGAGAAAGAGAAAAAAAAGAAACAAGGGAAGTACTAGAAAAACAGAAGCAGATGTAGCAGGAGGATCAGGAGGAGAACCAGGGAGATCAAGAACAGGAAGTTCTGAAGCAGACGCAGAACCAGAAGCAGGAAGTTCAGGAGCAGAAGCAGAAGCAGAAGTAGCAGGTAGATCGGCAGCAGAAGCAGGAGAAGAAGCAGAAGCAGGAGCAGGAGAAGAAGCAGAAGCAGGAGCAGAAGCAGGAGCAGAAGCAGGAGCAGCAAGCGGGGTTAAAAAAAGCCTCAGGAGAAACAACAGAAATTCGCCGGCTCGGCTGCGAGAGGTCATAACACGTCCCCGGGGAGAGCAGACGCCGGCGTTAAGAACCACGTAACCCGGAGTGTAAGCGAGGTGTTCAGGTGAAGGAGGGGGTGGGGGGCGAGGGGATATGGGCCTGGGGGGGAGGTATGGAGGTGGGGTTGGGGTGTGGGTCGGGGGTGGGGGGAGAGGCGAGGCGAGAGGGGTTAGTGAGGGTAAGGGGTTTAAAGGGGGCGGGGGATTGCATGGGGGGGGGAGGGGAAGGTCCCTAGGCGACCGTCCTAAGACCCTAAGATGTAAAATGCATCGCCCGCCCGCCCATGGGACCAATCCCGAATCCTAATCACACTTTCACGCCCTCTCCTCCGGGCGTGAGTCAATTGCGGGGGATTCGTGGGCAGGGAGGGGGGGGGGGGTTAGGAAGGGTTTGGGGGTCATCGGGGGTAAGGAGGGAGGGAGAAGAAGAAGAGAGAGGAAAAGAAAGAGAGATGTAGAAAAGGACAGACAGAGGTGTAAACCGATAGCCCGAGAGAGACCGAACAAGAAAAGAAAGAGAACGAAAGAAAAAAAAAGGAAAAACGACAACAAAAACGAAAATAAAAGTAAAGCGAACGTGAGAGAAACAAAACAAAACAAAACAAGAAAGTCACCCATATAAATTTACATAAAGAGATTTCCCGGTGAATGAAATGTCCATCGGAAACATATCAACAACACAAAAAAAAACAGCTTATCTATCAAAAAAAAAGAAAAAAAAAAAGAAAAAAGTAAAGAGACCCGGAGTATTTGTTAACTTTATCAAAGAAATGTATTGCCTCGTGTAAATAAATGGTTATTAGAGGAAAATGCGCGAGGGTTATGATCCGTGACGAATAATACTTTGTGATATTACTGGAAGGTACCATTGTTAACTTTAAGAGTATTTTTTACCATAATCGTCTTTATTGCCACACCCATTGACATTATTTACCAATTTAATCATACCTAAAGTACATAATACCAATGAAATGATACCCAAAGTACATAAACATATCTTTATCAGTATTATCATCATCAATAAACAACAGTTAACAATCATAATCGTCATTAAAGGTAACACCTTTACAGAAGAAAAAAACATAGTAGTAATTCTCCTGTACTCGGGGTACGCGAGGGAAAGCTTTCGGGTACAAGGCATGAAAATACACTATTGAGGGTTTAATGTAAAGTTCTCAGTAAGGAATGTGTCGTGAGTGGATTTATGCGTGTTAGCTTGGGTGTGCCTTCTGTCTTGCGCAAATTTAGATAGAGAATGGCCATATCTCTCTTTCTTTCTGTCTGTCTGTCTGTTTGTCTCTTTCTCCCTCTTTCACTCTAATTCGCTTTCTTTCTCTCATTCACTCACTGACTCACTGACTCACTCACTGACTCACTCACTCACTCACTCACTCACTCACTCACACACTCCCTCCCTCCCTCCCTCTCTCTCTCTCTCACTCTCTCTCTCCTCTCTCTCTCCTCTCTCTCTCTCTCTCTCTCTCTCTCTCTCTCTCTCTCTCTCTCTCTCTCTCTCTCTCTCTCTCTCTCTCTCTCTCTCTCTCTCTCACTCTCTCTCTCTCTCTCTCTCTCTCTCTCTCGCCAAATATCTTCAAAGAATAAGTATGAAGAATCAACGAGAGAAACGAAATAGTACGAAAGAAATTTAAAAAAACGAACAGGTAGAAATGAAAAACAGAGCAAATAAAATCACCGAAAACAAAGCACAAGAGATAAAGAGAAAGAGAAAAGACGAAATTAAGCGGAGAAAGGAGCAAACCCAAACGTCTTGCGAAGGGAAGTAACGCATACTGTGTTTATATCTCCATTAACACATCCCCTCCCCTCCTTCCTGCCCCTCCCTCTCCCCCGCTTATTTCCTCCCCTCCCTCTCCCCTCCTTCCTACCCCTCCCTCTCCCCCGCTTATTTCCTCCCCTCCCTCTCCCCTCCTTCCTTCCCCTCCCTCCCCCTTCCTTCTTTCTCTCTTCCCTCCTTCCCTCCCCCCTCCCCTCCCCTTCTCTCCTCCCCCTGTTTTCCACACGCACAAAGACACACACACATACGCACACACACAGACCTCATTAACATTAATTAATCGCACTGCATTCCTTAAGAACTCCAATTAAGACCCGAGGAAGAGGCTGGTTTTTTTTTCTTCCTTTTCTTCCAAGACATTTAAGAAACCGTGAAAATTAGGGCAATGAAAGACAAAGTGTAAATTTTAGTTAATTACATCGAGGGGGCCGAGGGAGGTGGAGGGGTAGGGGGCAAGGGAAGGGGGAGGGAGGGAGGGAGGGAGGGAGGGAGATGATCTCATTGCGTAGTGTGGGGAGGTGGGGGGAGGGAGAGGGGATGCCGGGAGGGAGGAAGGGGCGTGGGAGGGGCTTAATTACCTCAAAACCTTTACCCTAATTAACGGGAAAAGTACATAATCAAGGGAGTAAGATGGCGCAGCAGTGATAATGAGGGAGAGCGGAGAGGGCGATGGTAATGTCGGAGTTTTTTCGAGTGATTTCCAGGTGATTGTAACTTTTTATAGGTGATTGCCGATGCAGATGATCGGACTCTAAGTGATTGTAGATGAACGTAGGGGATTGTATCTGAGAATTAGGTGATTTGCAGGTAAATTTGCATAACTGCGGGTGACCAGGTGATTCAAAATCTTTTTAGACGATTTCCAAATTACATAATATTGATTTCTGTGTGGATATAGTGGTTATATGCTATTTTATATGAATGAAGATGGTTTCATGTGTTTATAAGTGATTGAAGAAAATTAATAATGTAATTATATGACGTATAAGTGTAAGTGAGGGAATATGTATGTGACTGTAGGTGACATTCCCTTAGATTTTGATAACAGGGCAATATTTCTGACATAGCGAAAGAACATTATTAATATGATAAATATGTATGACACACTCGTTCACTAAAAAGAACAGAGAAGAGAAACAAAATAGAGATAAATAAAAAAGATGATCAAAGCGACATTCTATCGGTAAAAATGAAGTTGATATCACGTGTAATATAGAAATATCCGCAGTAACGGTAAAAACAAAAAAAGTAATGTTTGTAATGATAATGCTCTTCAACGACAAAAGAGTGGTGGTTTAACAGTAATGGTAATAATTAATGATAATGATAATATAACGTTGATCAAAAAAGATCTTTTTCTTATTAGCTATTGTTATTATCATCATTATCATTATCATCAGTAATTACCATTAACACCATAATCATCACTAGTATCATTATTACTAGTAGTGCTATTTCCATTAAAGTTGCCATTTTTCCAGCTAGGAGATACATTATTACAGAAGAACACATAGCCTGAAAGCCAAACCCATGGTGAACACATTTCATAACATCTAGTAGAACACATTCAGTCGAGTGTGATCCTCAGCAACGAAAATGCAACACGGTTTGCTCAAGTCATTTCACTTAAAACAGCATCCGGCGCGGGAGATGAAATACGGTATGCGACACGGCATTCTTAACGCGCACAAAATGTTTATAATGATAATGCTCACTCAAAAGTATATGTTATGCTCCTGTCTTCCGACGTATCAGGCTCGTCCGCTGCCCTTCAAGTCTTACCTGCTTGCCCATCCGCAGCCCATGACGCCCACTCATCGTCTATTGCGATTCATCACGCCCGTCCTCCCGCCCATCCGCAGCCCATGCCGGCCAAACAAAGTCTATCATGACCCACCCGCCCTTCAAACTCAACTATCCATCCATCTGCAACCCATCACGCCCGCCCATGCACCCAGACACAGCCCATCACGCCCGCCCATTCACTGGCCTGCAACCCTCACGCCCAGCCATCCACCCACTTGTAACCCATCACGCCTATATTTACCCATCTGTTTACCCACCCACAGCCCATCGC
>NC_051388.1:25300850-25303016 GCF_015228065.2 Penaeus monodon | reverse complement strand
GAAAGTGATGAGGGAGGGTGTGGGGGGAAAGGGGCAAGAAGGGGGGGGGGGGAGAGGAAGAGGAGAGGGGGGGGGGGGGGGAAAGGGGAAAGAGAGAAGATGAGGGAGGGGAGGAGGAGAGGGGGGAGAAGAGAAGGGAGGGAAGGGAGAAGGAGGAGGAGAGAAGGAGAAAAGAAAAGGAGGCAGAAGAGAGAGAGAGGAAGGGAGGGAGGGGAGAGAGAGAGAGAACAAAGGGAATTGAGGGGAGAGAGAGAGGAAAGGGAAATAGAGAGAAAGAGATGGAGAGAGGGAAGACAGTATCTAGCAAAGGGAATGGAGTGAGAAGTAGAGAGACAGAGAAATGGAAGTGAATAGGAGGGAAAGAAAAGAAAAAGTGAAAATATGTAGAACAGAATTACAGACATAGCACCAGGAAATAAGGGTATGAAATAATGATAACAATTTAGTAATAATTGCAATAATACTGATTGAGAGTTATTGTAACAGTAATGATAATAATAGCAATTACAATGACAATAAAGATAATGATAGTAATAATGATGCTATTAAGGACAATAATGATAATAACAATAATAATAATGATAATGATAATTAGTATAATAATGATGTTGATAATAATTATTTAGTAATGATAATAATGATAATTGTATTTAACATAATAATGATGACGACAATAATGATAATTATAATAATAATAATAATAATAATGATAACAATAATAATAATAAAAATGATAATAAAGCAACGATAATAGTGATAATGATAATGATAATAACAATAATAATTATAATGAAAATAATGATAATCATCATCATCATCATCATCATCATCATCATCATCATATATAATAATAATAATAATAATAATAATAATATTAATAAAATAATAATAATAATAATAATAATGATAAATAATGATAATTATCATGAGAGCAGTAGCAATAATAATGATGATAATGATAATAATAACAATGATAGTCCCATCAACAAAAACAACAACAACGTCAACAATAAAAGAGACAAACCGAAAAAAGGAGAAAGGAGAGAGAACGGTAATCCGTCTCAGCTCCTGCCGATGCAACGTGGAAGTTGCATTTCCTTCGCGCAGATTCCACAGCCTCCGGACGACAAACTTGCAGGGAAAGGAGGACGAAGAGGAGGAAGAGGAGGAGGAGGAAGAGGTGGGTGAAGAGGACGAGGGAGAGGAAGAGGAAGAGGAGGAGGGAAGCGGAAAAGTGACGGAGGAAATGATCGCGGCTTTATCATGTCTCCTGCGCGTGTTTCCGATTCGGGTGAATATTTAGATGGCGGGGGATTTTTATTGGTAAAAGCTCTTTTTTCATTATTGAGATTTGATTTTAGGTGTTTGTTGGGTTTTATATCATAATCTTATTTATCAGTCATGTGTGTGATTTCATTGCTTTGTTTTTTCGACGATTTTTCTTTCACGTATCGAGAGGATTTCCCCCTCCCCCCCATTTTCAATTTTCTGTGAGTTATTCATAGTTATTTATCTGCAATAACTATGATGCAATGCAGTAAAAAAAAAATAATAACAAACAAGAACAAAAACAACAAGGACAACAACAAACGGAATTAATCTCGGGCCGCAGCATCTCGACTCGAATCCAGCATCAGTCTCTCTCCACACCTTCCTGTGTTGAGTCAGCGCGAATCGAAGCGAGGAAGCGACACGGCCCACCGGTTCGTCATCGTGAGAACCGTCGATCCGCCGAACCGCCGAACACGCCAGGGTGGTTCACAGGCGTCACTAATGGCATAAACACCAATCTGCGAAACCGAATCTGTTGACCGAAAGAAGCAGTAGTCGTTGTATTCTCCTGTCTCTCCCCCTCCTTTTTTTATTCTATTTCTCCCCCATCTCATTCTTTCTTTCCTCTCTTTCTTTCCATCTATCCCCACCCCCCTTAACAGAGACAGAGAGAGAGGAGATACCCAATATTGTTTGGACATTTCGGAGCCAAACGCGAAGGCCCGTGATTGACACGTTCCCACCGGGTGACGTAACTCCACACCTCGGGGCAAAAAGGTGCTTCTTCGCCGCCGATCCACGCCCGCGACGCCCGCCTGGGTTTGTTTGGCGGCCGAGATACGCGTGTAAGCCGATCCCGGGGTTTCCGTTCGGGGCTTTGAGCGCGTGTGTGCG
>NC_051388.1:25288350-25290850 GCF_015228065.2 Penaeus monodon | reverse complement strand
ATATAACACAAACACTACACGAAACTCAGATACTATTGTTTAGTTATAAAACATCCTTATTAACAACAATCAAATGGCACAAAACAGAGCCTTGAAACGTTATATTCTAGAACAATACCTTTTATTTATTTATTTATTTTTTAATGCCACTCAAAACTCTCATTTACCCCCCCCCCCCTACCTCCACCCACCCACCCTCCGCTGAGAGAAATGAAGAAGTTGGTGAGGACTGAAGTAGTAGCTGTAGAAGTAGTAGTAGTAGTTGTAGCAGTAGTAGTAGTAGTAGTGGGAAAAGTAGGAGTATTAGTGGAAGTAGTAGTAGTAGTAGAGGTAGCACTAGTAGTAGTAGTGGTGTAGTAGTGGTAGTAGTAGTAATAGTATCAGTAGTAGTTGTAGTAGAACTAGTAGTAGCAGAATAAGTAATAGTAATAATAATAATAATAATAGCAGTGCAACAGCAGCCGAAGTGCTAGTAGTACGAGTAGTACTAGTAATAGTAATAGAATTCATAATGATAATATCAGTAATATAGTAATGCCCAATGACATAGTAATATGATAACAAACGTGTTGGCGGCCCCGATGAGTACAAATCGATTAGTAAACATGAATCCTACAGCCCACTCCCGCCCCCTCCCACCCCCATTCACTCCCTACCCCCACCCCACCCCAACCCTTTCATTCATAAAATGAAGCAATAGACAAAATGCCGATAGGGGTGGGGGGAAGGGGGGAAGGGGGGGGAAGGGTGCTCTCCCCCCATCCCTCTCCTTCTTCCCCCCTCCTCTTCCCCCCTCCCCTCTCCCCCATACCCCTCCACCCGGATCGTCCACCCCATTAAGTTTTATAAATGTTTATTAGACTATTTTGTGTGGTTCACCCTATTGCACATTGCTGGCCAGGCGCTCGCTTTTTATTGGGCAGCTTTGTTACATTTCAAAAGAGAGAGAGACAGAGAGAGAGAGAGAGAGAGAGAGAGAGAGAGAGAGAGAGAGAGAGAGAGAGAGAGAGAGAGAGAGAGAGAGAGAGAGAGAGAGAGAGAGAGAGAGAGAGAGAGAGAGAGAGGAGAGAGAGAGAGAGAGGAGAGAGAGAGAGGAGAGAGAGAGAGGAGAGAGAGAAACGAGGAGTAGTGAGAATAGATTCAAGCCGGTGGAAAATTGTGTTTATTGAATGTGGTTCATTCATAGAGGTGGCAGAATTATGTTTTAAGTATGTTTTGGATGCATTTCCGTTTTCTCTTGATTATTTTATGTTTGAGTGAATAGGAGGGAGAGAAGAATAATGAGTAGAGAGATAAAGAAAGAGAGACAGGTAAAGGTAGAAATTGACAGACAGACAGACAGATAAACAGACAGGCAGACAGACAGTCAGTCAGTCAAACAGATAGACACACACTGAAGGAAAATGGACTGACAAACGGATAGACAGAAATTCAGATACAATAGACAGGCAGAGATAGACAGAGAGATAGATGTACAGATAGACAGTCACCCTCAGCGAGCTGTCGTGTCCCGCAGGTGAAGTCAGCTGAGCTTCCCCGAGGCTTCCGGTCGCTCAAAAAGGGCTTCTAGACTTTTTCTGCTCATCTCACGGATATCTTGGAAATAATTGATCTCGCTCTCTTACCCGGCCTCTCTCTCTCTCTCTCTCTCTCTCTCTCTCTCTCTCTCTCTCTCTCTCTCTCTCTCTCTCTCTCTCTCTCTCTCTCTTTCTTTCTCTCTCACTCTCTCTTTGTCTATCTATCTATCTATCTATCTATCTATCTATCTATCTATTCACATGTCTATTAGTCAGTCAATCAGTCAATCAATCAATCTATTTATCTATCTATCTATCTATTTATCTCTCTATCTCTCTAACTCTCTACCTATTTATCTATGCGCCCCTCAGTGTTTCCTGAACCATGTTACCCTAAACCACCATGTCTGTCTCTACCATTTTCCATACCTTTCTACAGCCCTCTCGTAGCCCTTCCGTCCATACAAAACGTGTTCAACCATCGCTTTCACTCTCCTCATTTTTCATTCCTCATTTCCCAGTTCTCTCTTCCCATCTTCTCACTCAGTGGCGTCACAAAAGCTTCATTTTCTCTCTTCCCTCTTTCTTCCCTTTCTCTATCTGTCTGTCTATCTGTTTGTCCGTCTGTCTGCCTGGTTATCTGTTGATCTATCCATCTATCTGTCTATCTGTCTGTTTATCTAGCTGTCTGTCGACCTGTCTGTAGGTATGTCTGTTTCTATCTGTATCTTTATCTCCATATCTATCTATATCTACTTATCTCTTTCTCTTCCCTTTCACTCTCCCTCTCTCCGTTGTTTTCTTCGTTGTACTCTCTAGCATCTCCCCATCCTCTCCCTTCTCACTTCTCTTTCCCCTTTCACTTTCCTCTCAACTCCCCTCTCTCCCCTCTCACTTTCCTGTCCCCTCTTATTCCCCTTTTCCTTCTCCCTTTTCACTCTCCTCTCCCCTCTCACTCTCCCCACCCTTTCTGCTCTTCCCTC
>NC_051388.1:25280850-25283350 GCF_015228065.2 Penaeus monodon | reverse complement strand
TTATCACGCCGAGGTATCAAAGGCGCATATTTGAAGACTATATAAGCTTTCACTCCCGCTCTAAGTTAATTGAATTTCTAAATGCTGCAATCTCCTTTTTTCCGGTTGGTTGGGGGGGGGGGAGGAGTGTGCTGGGGAGGGGGGTGAGGAGGGAGGAAGGAGAGGAGGGAGGAGGAGGGGGGAGAGAGGGGTGAAGGAGAGAGGGAGGTGAGGATGAGAGGAAGGGAGAGAGTGAAGGAAGAGGGAGAAGGAAGGGATAGGAGGTAGGAGGAAGTGAGGAGAAAGGAGAGAGAGATGGAGGATGCAGGGAAAGAGGGGTGAAGGTGAGAGGGAGTGAGAGAGGGAGGGAGAGGGAGAAGGAGGAGGAGGTTAATAAGAAAAAAATCATAGATGACTGGTCATGATCTATCACTGGGATAAATATCTATCTATCTCTCCATATATTTGTCAATTTACTCACATTTAACACTTCTTCTGTCTATTTTAGTCACATGCTTTATTTATTCAGTGTATGGGTATTCAAACGCAATGGGTTCTTAATACATTATGGTTGATTTTCTTATAATTGTACTGTTATTACAATTATTAATCATAAATATCTGTTTACATATATTTCTTTGACTGACGGTGTTTATTGTTATCAAAGTTATCGGGGATGATATTCCGTGTAAAAAATAGATAGAAATAGGGAAAGAGGAGAAGAAGAGAATGAAAGGAAAAAGTAAGAATGAGATACGTATTGGAATCGAGAGAGAGAGAGAGAGAGAGAGAGAGAAAGAGAGAGAGAGAGAGAGAGAGAGAGAGAGAGAGAGAGAGAGAGAGAGAGAGAGAGAGAGAGAGAGAGGGGGGGGGGGATTCTCGACGACGGAAAAACAAGAAGCTGGAGAAAAAACGAGAAGAATAACTTCGAAAGAAACTGAAAACAGATTTAAAACCAGGAAACTAATAAGGAAAAAGAGAAAGAGAAAACGAAAATAAGAGACGAAATCAAAAAAGGAAAGAGAGAAAGAGAGAACCAGAATACGAATCCACGAAACGAAGAAGGGAGGAGCGAAAGAGAGAAAGAGAGTCTCGACAGCCAAGCCTGCATTCACCTGCGTCGGCCGACCAGCAAGCACACACACACACGCACACGGACGCACGCACACACCGCTCCAAAAGGCGCTCCACAAGTAGAAATAGAAGCAGCAATTACCCACGGTTTATGTACAGTTGGCGGCATATTGTATGACGCGAGCGGAGAGACGGCTTGCTACCCTAATTGGTCGACGAACCGGCCTAATTACAGACCAATATTGGCTCTATTACCGGCCACGCGGACTCGGCCCCCTTCGACAAACACTTCCAGCTACCTTCGTCCATATTTCACGTTCGAGCTACAAAGAGCGGCGCTGTTTTCACACTCTTAACTCCTGGATATCTCTAATTAATGCACTCCACCACTCGGAGAGACTGGAGGCCCGTGCAGGTAAATGGTCGCACGAGGTATAAGCGATAGACTCCAGGCTTTCCACAAGGAGGGTTAGGATCGGTCGTAAACAAAAAGAAAACATCCATAATTGCACTCCCCCCTTTAAGATAATTATTCCCAAGGAAAAACCTTTCTTCTAAGGCTACGGGAGGGCATTTTAAAACCAACACGCCCCGAAAGGAGGGAACGGAAAAGGGGAAGATGGCGGGAGGGGAGGGGAAGTAGTAGACAAGGAAGAGAGAAAAAGAAGAAAAATTAATTAATTTTTTTTAAATTAAAATTAATAAGGGAGAGAGAGAGAGGAGAGAGAGAAGAGGAGAGAGAAGGAAAGAGAGGGGAAAAAGGGAGGAACAAAGAAGAGAAAAGAAAAATTAAAAAAAAAAAAGAAAAAAAGAACAAAAGGATTTTTTTTAGAGCGGGGGAAAGTTGCCCAAAGGGAAAGGGGAAGGGGAGGAAAGGGGAAGAGGAGAGAGGAAGGGGGAAAGGGGAAGAGAGCCCCGGGTTAACTGAGGGGGAAAAAAAGGAGGGAAGGGAGAGAGAGAGAGAGGGAAAAAGGGGAAAGAGAGGAGAGAAGAGAGAGAGAGAGACAAAGGGAGGAGAGGAGAGGAGAGGAGAGGAAGAAGGGGGAAAGAGAGAAAGAGAGAGAGCGAGAGAGAGAAAAGAGAAGGGGAAGAGAAGAGAGGAGAAAGGAAAAGGGAAAGAGAGAGAGAGAAAAGGGAGAGGGGGAAGAGGAAGAGGGGAGAGAAGGGGAGAGAGAGGAAAAGAGAGAGAGAGAGAAGAGAGAGAGGGGAGAGAGAGAGAGACAGACAGACAGACAGACGACAGACAGAGACGCGGAGTCTGAGGCTATTGATATCGTTTTTATTTTATTTATTTTTTGACGCCATATTCTACTACCATTATCTTATGGACAAGTTCATGAATTCACTAAAAAACACCACAAAATGAGAAAACAAGACCAATAACGGCACCAACACATCCCTACCATTGTGATCACCATGAAAGAATCACCAGGAAAGAATCACCATA
>NC_051388.1:25265850-25270850 GCF_015228065.2 Penaeus monodon | reverse complement strand
CACACTGTAAATGGCTATTCTAGATAAGACATAAAAACGAGATATTTTTAGGTAAAGAAATCCACAGAAATACTGAATGATAAACATGACTATTTTTCCCTAATATCATTGGGGCTGGTAAGCTCTTCAGACACATTTTCGTCAATTTCGTACAATGCGTTCTATAATTCAATAAAAGCTTACTAGATAATGTTGCCCCATCATGCTCCCCCATTTTTTTATTTCAGATATCAAACCATCAGATTTCTTTTCTCTTTGTATTTAATCAAACTACGGTCTATCTTACCCCTTTTCAGGTGAGTTTACGCACTTCGTATGCCGCAATGGCTCACAGTAAATTACCTGCGCGTCACAATTCCACAATAAAGGGCCCACTTAGCTAAAAGACTACGAGGCAACCCGAAATTTTAAAGTCTTTTGTGCACTTGAGGCTGGCCTAAACACCGCCTGTTGCCAGATGTACGCTCGCCTCGCCCGCCCTCAGCCCAACTTGTTGACAGCGAATTAATTGCCAATTATTTCTTGATAGTTATCCGATAGATTAATCGTTTTCAGACGATCTATCTTGATGGAAAAGCACAAGGAGAGAAATGCAGAGGGAGCGTGGCATTGTGTGGGGAGGTGAGCAATATACGCACACATGTATGTGTGTTTTTGAATATAAAGAGGAGGAATATGTCTACGGAAATGTGAAAACCATGTGTGCATACGGTTTTTCGAGGGGAGGAGAGGGGGGGGGGGTTGAAGGGGGCTACAATAGCCTAAATACGGAAGCTGTAAGTGGTGTTGGGAGGGGAATGGGAGGGGAGAGGAGGAGAGGGGTTACAGGAGAAGACTACAAGGAGGAAGCAAAAAAAAAAAAAAAAAAAAAAAAAAGAAAGGGAAAGGGGATGTCATAGAGCGGAAGTCTTTGAAGGATTTTGGAAAAAAAAGGGCGTCGCGTGTGGGACTGCGAGAAAACAGGCACCATCTCATACGCTGTTCGGAGACACGATATAAGACTATCCGAGGCTATTCATAATGGGGAAAAATGACACAGTTGGGGACTACTCCGACACAAATGCAGGGAAAAACAGTTGTCAATGTTATATGGCATTTCTACCATTGTCCTGATTACCGAAAAGGGGGGGAAGCAAAGAGAGTAATTATTCAATTGTGTTTCCCATTGTAATGTAGGTCTGTGGCGCAACAGCGGGGCGAAAATCTTGTTATATTTGAGAGAAAGAGTGGGGGGGGGGGAGAGCGAAAAAGAGAGCGAAGGAAAGAGAGAAAGAAAGAGAGAGAGAGATGGAGAAAAGACAGAGAAAGATATTTAGCGAGAGAGAGAGAGAGAGAGAGAGAGAGAGAGAGAGAGAGAGAGAGAGAGAGAGAGACAGAGACAGAGACAGAGACAGAGAGACAGAGAGAGAGAATAACGTAACGAAAGAAACAAAACAGAGAATAAAAAAAAGAGACAGAAGCAGTAAGAGAAAGTAAGAAGCAAAGACGAGCGAACGAAAGAGTAAGAACGAAAAGAGGAAGAGGAAAAAAAGGGAGAAGGGAAAGAAAGAAAACAAAAAAAAACTGACTCCTACCCGCCCACAACAACGAGAGACAACCGCGTTTCCGACAGTTTGATGTCCTAAAAGACACTCTTTCGTGAGGGGGGGGAGGGGGGGGGGAGGATGCTCTCTCCGCATTTCTCGCTTTTGAAGTTCCTCTCCAGCGCTGTCGCTCTTGCGCCTCGTATTTCTCTCGCTCTTTCTTTCTTGTTCTCTCTCTCTCTCTCTCTCTCTCTCTCTCTCTCTCCCTCTCTCTCTCTCTCTCTCTCTCTCTCTTCTCTCTCTCTTTCTTTCTCTTCTCTCTCTCTACTCTCTTTCCCTTTCTCTCTCTCTCTCTCTCTCTCTTTTCTTTCTCTCTCTCTCCTCTCTCTCCCCCCCCTCTCTCTCTCCTCTCTCCCCTTCTTTTTTTCCCCTCCTCTCCCCTCTCTCTCTCTCTCTCTTTTTCCCCTTTTTCTCCTCTCTTTTTCTTTTTCCCCTTTCTTTTTTCTCTCTCTCTTTCTTCTCTTCCTTTTTTTCTCTCCCTCCTCTCCTTTCTTTTTTTCTTCTCCTCTCTCTCTCCCTCTTTTCTTTTCTTTCCCCTTTTTCTTTTCCTTTTTTTCTCTCTCTCTCTCTCTCCTTTCTCCTCTCTCTCTCTCTCTCTATCTATCTATCTATCTGTCTCGCTTTTTTTCTTTTTTTCTTTTTCTCTCTCTATCTATCTCTATCTATTTATTTTTTTATTTTTCTGTCTCGCTCAATCGCTCTCTCTCTCTCTCTGTCTCTCTCTATTTATTCATTTATTTATTTCACTCTTCAATTTAATTCTATGTTTTTTTTATTTCTCTTTCTTTATCTCGTCTCTCTAGATTTCTTTTCTTTTTTTTCTTCCTCTCGCTTTCGCCCCTTTCTCTCTTTCTCTCTCTCTCTCTATTCATCTATCAATCATCTATCTCTCTATGTCTGTCTATCTGTCTATCTATCTATCTCAATATCTATTTATCTTTCTTTTAAGCTTTCTTATCTTCATCTCTTCCTTCTTCTGTCTCTTGTTCTTCTATTGTTCCTCTCTTCTTGATGTTCTGTTTTCCAATAAATTTTTTATTTCTTTTTTTTTTACATTCCCCTTTATCCGCCCACGCTTCTCACCCCCATCATCTTCCTCTATCAGCCTCTCCCTCTTTTCAGCCTCCATTCCAACCCACCTTCAAACCTCCCCTAAACCCACCTTCACCCACCTTCACCCCCCTCCTCTCCTTCCCCCACCCCTCCCCCTTAGCCCCCTTTTTCCATACCTTTTCCTTCTCCTCCCCTTTGACCCACCAAGCCAACCCACCTTCGCCCACCTTTCTAAACCTCCTTTGCCCCCCTTTTCCCAAACCCCCTTTACCCTCATTTCCCCCCCCTCCTCCTTTCCCCCCCTACCTACCCCCCCCCACCTCTCCTCCATTCCCCCACTACCCTTAAACCCCAACACCCAAAATTACATAAAAAAAAAAAAAAAAAAAAAAAAAAAAAACGGGGGGAAAGTGTGATAAAGAAAACGGTTTTGCTCCATTAATGTGCGGTTTCCATTAGGGAAAATATCCGGTTTTATTAGCTTTGTACTTTGTGAGGTACGGATATGTGTGCTTCGGGGAGGGAGGGGGAGGGGGGCGAAAAAAAGGGGAAAGGGAGGGGGGGAGGGAAGGTGGGTGGGAGGGCGGGGGAGGGGGGAGGGGAAGGGAGAGGGATGGGTGGGTGAGGGCAGGGGGGGGTAGGGGGAAAAAAAAAGGGGGGGGTGGGGAGGGCAGGGGGGGGGGGGGAAAAGGGGGGGGAAGGGGGGGGAGGGGGAGGGGGGAGAGGCGGGGGTGGGTTTGGGAGGAGGGGGGGGGAAATGTAACGGGAAGAAAAAGTTGGGAAGGGGGTGGCAGGAGGGGAAGGGGAGGGCAAGGAGGGGAGGGAAGGGTGGGGATAAAAGGGGGGGGGTTTAGGTGGGGGATGGGAGGGGGAGGGGTGGGAAGGGGACGGGGAGGGGAGGAGGGGAGGGGGATGGGGAGGGCAGGGAGGGAGGGGGTTGATGGGAAAAGAGAGGCATAAAAAGATAAGGGGGAAAAGGGGGAGAGGGAAAGGTGAAAGAGGGAGAGGAAAAGGAAACGGGGAATTAGGGTACAGGAGGGGAGGGAGGGAGGGAGGGAGGGGGAGGGGAGGGCATGCGTGTTGCTACAGTTGGTGTTCAAGGGAAGTTGTAGCTGCTTGTAGTGTGGCAATCCCCCCTTTTTCCCGACTCATACTGCGGTTCTTTGGGGTGGTTGATGTAATTGTTTTATACTTGTAACACATGCTTCCAAACATCCAATGATTTTTTATAACAGGATAACATTATCGATTTACTGATCGATTGTCGATGGTGATAGATACCAAAGTTTAAACGTTTTTAAAAATTCTATTCCCCTTTTTTATGATACGAATCGAAAGACCACACACAAATCAATCTATTTCTATATTACTGTTTTACTTATTATTTCATACATAATGTACATATGTTTCCACATATCCATACATAATTTATACATACCTACATATGCATAGGAAAGTGTGTAATATACTCGTATTAAAATTTAAAATTTCCTACCACTTTATAAAAATTTTGCAATGCTACTTATTCGCTTGGATTTACAAGCAAATGCACATCCTCCCCCCCCCCCCCGCCCCGCGCAGGCAGCGGCGGCGCAGGAGCCTCGTCGGCGGCCGCGGCGGCGCTCGTGGCGGCCGGCGAGTCGCGTCCGCATAATCAGGAAAGCCACAGCGGCCCCGATCCCGCGCGCGAATTTTCCCTTCCGCGGCGGGAAAGATTGAATGATCTGCATGAAGGCTATTATCAGTGCAGTCTGTCAACTTCTTATGCACTGTGATTAGAGTTCCATGAAGGGGCGGGAGGGGTGGGGGAGGCGGGGAAGGGAGGCGGGAGGGGGGGGGGGGGGGGGGGGGGGGAGGGGCGGGGGGCGCAGGGAGGGGGGGGAGAGAAACATCCAAAATAAAGATTGGTTTGGGTATTGCAAAGACAAAATGATTTTTGTAAATCCCCCTCCTCTAGTTTTTTTCCAGCAGAATAAACGTGATCACTGCATCGTTATTGATTTCAACACAAGCAATCGTTTTCTACTTCACACTTTTGAAAAGAGAGACGTGTTGCGCAGCGCCTCGCTTGTGATCCCGGGGCTCCACTCACGTCTCATTTGTTTTTCAGCCCAACCAGTCGAGCGAAAAAGCCATTTGCGCGCGAAAATTCCAAACAAAGATCCACCAAAGATGCTTTTTTTTCTCTCTTTCTCCCTCTCTCTCCGCTTTTTTGTTCTTCTTTTGCCTTTTTTGTATTCTTTTATTTGTACCTTTTTTTTTTTTGTTTTGTTTTTGTTTCTGTTTTTCCCTTTTTGTCCCCTGTATTGTTTGTTTCCTTTTGAAATTTTTCCTTTTTATTTTTTTTAAATTGTTTTTTTTTTT
>NC_051388.1:25255850-25258350 GCF_015228065.2 Penaeus monodon | reverse complement strand
AGAAAGAAAAACAAATCATCAAATTATTTTTTCCCGAATGATAATGAGAGAATAATACTAATCGCACTTTTTTCGTGCATTCCTTTAAACATATTTATCATAGTCTGTCTTCCCGCTTCCCTAATAACGTTATCGTCGCTTATATGCACACTGCTCCACACTCCGGAACTAAATCAGATTTGCATAAGAGAGAAAGAGAGAGAGAGAGAGAGAGGAAAAAAATCTTAGGCCTTCTTCTTATTCTCCTTCTCGTCCTCCCCCACTTCCTTTTCTTTTTTCTTTTCTTTTTTCTCCCGTTCCTTCTCCTTCTCCACCTCTTTCTTCTTTCTTTACCCTTCCTCTTTTCTTTTCTTCTTCTTCCTATGCTACTTCTCCTCCTCCTCCTCCTCCTCTTCCTCGTCCTCCTCCCTTTCCTCCTCCTCCTCCTCCCTCCCTCCCTTCCTCCCCTCCTCCTCCTCCCTTTCCTCTTCCTCCTCCTCCTCCTCCCTTTCCTCCTCCTCCTCCTCCTCCTCCCTTTCCTCTTCCTCCTCCGCCTGTACCGTCATCCCTCATAATCTTGGCAGGGACCAGAAAGGTCGATAAGTTATGAGCTTTTGTTTTTTTCCTTCCGTGTTGCAAAGCGGTCGATAGCCGACTTGTTCATTTTGCAAAAGGCGCCAAAGTCGATATCACGAAGCATTCCTGAAGTCGACGGCCAACATGGGTGTTGATGACCTCTATAATCATTAAATTAAAGGAGTTTATTTATATCATTAGTGACATTCTCCTTTACACAACCCGCATATAGAAACGCCGGTTTGAACATGGCTCTTTTACTTGGGTAAACGCTCTTGTATTCGGAAAATGGTGATTATTGTTTTGCTTTGCTTTTTTTTCTGTATTTTATATTTTAGATTCATGATACTTTGAGATCGTTACAGATACAAAGATATGTTTACTATATTCTTGCTGAATTTTGAAGAACGGGTGTGTTGGGGGTAAAAATGACCTTTTTGATATGATCGATACGACCTTGTCTGCCCTTTCCTCTCTCTCTCTCTCTCTCTCTCTCTCTCTCTCTCTCTCTCTCTCTCTCTCTCTCTCTCTCTCTCTCTCTCCCTCTCTCTCTCTCTCTCTCTCTCTCTCTCTCTCTCTCTCTCTCTCTCTCTCTCTCTCTCTCTCTCTCTTCTCCTTCATCCTTCTTCCAAATCCGCTTCTATAACCTCTTACCCACATTCGTTCCTTTCCTTTCTTCTCTACACATCCTCCGGCAGTTCTCCTCCTCCTCTTCTTCTTCCTACTCCTCTCCCCCCCCCCCATCCTCCCAGTACTCTCTCCCGCGGCCGCTAAGTGATGTATACTTTTCATTATTGGGGCTCCCAACATGCATATTTTATAGGCAATTTACCCCATGCTTGGTTCACTCGACTCATAATTGACACAAATGGATGACCTGACAGCCACTTGCGAACAATCCATTTTGCCTTTGTCGGCCTGCTAAATTGATAGTTGGAAAAAAGGGGGTTTGTGTGATACTAGAGAGAGAGAGAGAGAGAGAGAGAGATAGAGAGAGAGAGAGAGAGAGAGAGAGGGGGGGGAGGGGAAGGGAATGTGGGATGGATGAATGGAGGGAGGGAGAGAGTGGAAGGGAGGGAGGGAGGGAGGGAAACACACAAAGCCAAACACACAAATAACATTTCCCTCCCTCACACTCCCTAAAACCCCACCAAAAGAAAACAAAAATCACTTTTGCTTTCCATCTCTCCTTCGCCTTCGAAAAGGGACATTATGACGTCACGAGAGCAAACGGGTGAAGTGTTAATTACGCACAAGTAACTATCCATTACCAGCACTAACTACCCTAACATCAATTACGGCAGAAGGGCGCAGGCAGACGCGAAATAGGGTGAAGGGTGAGCGAGAGGGAGAAAAGAGGGGAGGTATGTAAAGAGGGAAGGATAAGAGGCTAGGAGAGGGAGAGTGAGGGGAGAGGGGGAGTGAGGGGAGTGGGGGAGTGAGGGGAGGGGGAGTGAGGGGAGAGGGGGAGTGAGGGGAGAGGGGGAGTGAGGGGAGTGAGGGGAGAGGGGGAGTAAGGGGAGAGGGGGAAGAGGAGAGGAAAAGAGAGAGGGAGGCTAAGAGGGAAGAGGAAGTGGGGGGAGGTGGAGAAAGAATAGAGAGATGGAGGAGAATAGGAGAGAGAGGTTAGAGAAAATAAGAGCGAGAAAGGAAGAAAGAGATAGATAGGTTGATAGAGTGAGAGATAGATGGAGACAGACAATCAAACTGACCAATAAACAAACAGACAGTCCCGGAACACACACACACAGAAAGAGAAAGAGAAAAGGGGAGAAAGAGAGAGAAAGAGGAAGAGAGAGAGAGAGAGAGAGAGAGAGAGAGAGAGAGAGAGAGAGAGGAGAGAGAGAGAGAGAAAAAGAAAAGAGGGGAGAAGAAAGAGAAAAAAAGAGGGGAGAGAGAAAAGAGAGAGAGAGAGAGAGAGAAAAGAGAAGAGAGAAGAAAAAAG
>NC_051388.1:25254105-25255750 GCF_015228065.2 Penaeus monodon | reverse complement strand
TCCTGCCCCCCTTCTCTTAATTAGACTTCTCAGGGGAAACTTTTTCCCCAATATTTCAAACGCGGGGAAAAATGGACGCCAATCAATGCTATCTCATTAAGTAGTTCAGTGTCCTGCCGCTAGAGGAGAAGATGGCGCTACCGATGCCTGTCAGTTACCAACAACAATACCACTAATTGCTGGGGTGGTAGGGGGGGGGGTAGGGGGGGGGGGGTGGGGGGGGGGGTATGGAGGGGGATGGTGGGTGAAAAAATAAATAGGGATGAAGAAAATAATATAGACTGGATATTTGCGAGTTATTTTCATTTTCTTAAAAAGAAAAGATCAGTCGATGAATGCCACATGCAGTAAAATTTCTAAGACCAAACGGCCTTCCAGAAAAAAAATCGGACAGAAATATATAAAAAAAAGAACATGTAATGAGAAATGTAAAAAAAATATATATATCATTTTACCCAATTACCTGGCAAGAGAGAAGGAAAATGTATGATAAACATCCGTAGATTACCTGACTACATATCCTCTTATTCTTTTTATTCCTCCGACAAGCAATTAACACTTTCGAGATAATTGTGCATAAGACGTCACAGGCTGTCAGGAAAAAGTAAGGAGAGCAGTTGAATAATTGAATAACAAGTGTAATTACCTCGCCCGGGCACCTGGCAACAGTCTTTGGAATATGTCGGACTTTCAGCTCGAGAAAATTCTGTGAGGATAAGCTTTTATAACAGCGTGTGCGTGTGTTTATGTTTGTGTGCGTGTGTGTTTGTGTTTGTATGTTTTTGTTTGCTTGTTTGTGTGTGTGTGTATGTGTGTGTGGTGTGTGTGTGTGTGTGTGTGTGTGTGTGTGTGTGTCTTCTATTGAGAAATTCGTGCTTAGCGCTATCTTGTGACTGGATCCAACACGTGAAATCCTTTTTTTTTGCGCGCGCCTCTCATAACTATCATAAGCCAAGTTTAATGGATAGAGATTTTAGCCAAATCCATTTATTCTAATACGATATGCTAAGATATTAGTCGGACGCGCCTCAGCACGGACCAAGGGAATGCGATGCTTGAGATACGACTCGATAAGGCTGAAATTCGCTCCCACGTCGCGCCATGTTGCAGAATCATGTCGTCTCTTCATTATTTTATCCTAATTGCCCGCCCGCCAAATTTTCCATAATGTACAACATTTTGGAATCGACCAATTATACAATAAGTCGCCTAATTCCACCGCGAGGGATAAGTGCTAAATTCTGTTTCAAAGATGGGCCCGACGTATTACACATGGCCGCCATTCTCACTGCGTCATTTCCGGTTTGGTAATAAGCTCAACTTACGGCGGTGTCAAAAGCTCGACACACCTGGACGCTGCCGGCTCTCACGGATGGCAGGGACGCTTGGTTTTAGCGTCTTTATGGCTTTAAGGAGAAAGAAAATCCTCCAGAAAAGAGAAAGGGGAAAGGAAAAGAGAATTCGACATGGAAAATGAGGGGAAAAAAATATATATACATATTCATATAATTCCCGAATAAACACGATACACACGATAATCAATACACAGAACAAATTAACTCGGATTAAATACTTTCACACTTCTTTTTTTCTGAAGTGTTTGTTGTTCCGGCAGCGACGTCGGGTACGGGGGAAACGTTCCAAT
>NC_051388.1:25234105-25239105 GCF_015228065.2 Penaeus monodon | reverse complement strand
CCGCCTCCTCTCCTCCTCCTCCTCCTCCTCCTCCTCCTCCTCCTCTCCTCCTTCTCTTCCTCCTCCTTCTCCTCCTCCTCCTCTCCCTCCCTCGATGCGGAGGCCCTGAGAGGAGAAGGCGGGGAGGGGTGAGGAGATTGTGGTGGAGAAAAAGAGGAGGAGACGGTGGAGGATGGAAGGAGAAGATGGAGGAGGAAGGGAAAAGGTGGGAAAAAGAGAGGAATGGAAAGGAGAACGAAGTGGGAAGAGTAACAAGAAAAGGGGAGAAGAAAAGGGGAAAGAGGAATCGTGTAGCAAGGAGAAAGGCAAAAAAAAATAAATAAATAAAAATAAGCAAGAAAAAGAAAGGATATTAGGAGAAAAGAGAAAAAAAATAACGGAAGGGAGATATAAAGACTAGGGAGTTGGAATAGTAATAGGAGGGGAAAATTGTGCTCATAAAAGGAGAAGGATTAAAAATGAAATAAGAAGAATTACAATTAATTTATCTCCCAAAAGACAAACCAGTGTAAATTCATCTACATAAGTATGGTCATTCAGACATTATGCATGCATATATATATATATATATATATATAATATATATATATATATATATATATATATATATTATATATATATATATATATATATATATATATAATATATATATATATATATATATATATATAATATATAATATATATATATATATATAATATATAATATATATATATATATATATATATATATATATTATTATATATGATATATAATATATTATATATAATGATATAACTATAATACCGTCTCCATCGGTAAGGCAGAGGCAAGGCAGAGGCGGGCGGAGTGAGCAATCAGAATACATAAAACCGACATCGCAGTGTCGCCTGATTAATCACGCATCATTATAACCCTTTCCCCGCGGCTTTATCCAATCCGGCCATCAGACACGACAATTAGTGCTAATAAGACGCTCTTACAGCAATAACTACTCATTAACTTATTTGATTACTCCCAGGGCGACGACTTGTGAATCCGATGTTCCAGCTGCCGACGACGACGCCAGCTGGGGGGGGGGGCGAGGGATGAGGGAGGAGGAGGAGGAGGCAGGGTAGAGGGGGGGGGAGGAGGGAGGAGGAGGAGGATGGAGAAGGGAGGAGGAGGAAGAAGAGGAGGAGGTTGGAGGAGGGAAAAGGGAGGAGGAGGAAGGGAAGAGAGAGGAAAGGTTGGAGGGAAAGGAGAAGGGGAGGAGGGAGGAAAGAGCGGAAAGGGATGGGGAAATAGAAGGAAGGGAGGAGTGGGGAAACGGAAAGGGGGGAGAAGAGAGGAGAAGAGGATGGCGGAGAAACATTCATAGAAGGATAATAAGAGAGAGGGTGGAGGAATAGGCAAAAGGAGGAAGAAGTAGAGGAGGTGGAGAAACGCAAACAAACTGATAGATAGAGAATAGGCAGAGGTAAAATAAAGGGGAAGAAAGTAAGTTAGAAAAGAAAAAAAATATAGAAGAGGAGATAGAGAATAGACAATAAAAACAAAGAAAAAACAGATTAATGAAGAGAAAAAAAAAAAAAAAAGAGGAGAGAGGAGGAGGAAAAGAAAGAAGAAGAAACGAAGAAAAGAAGAAAAGAAGAGAGAAGTGAAGAAAAAAGAAGAAGAAGAAGAAGAAAGAAGGGTGAGGGAGAGAGTGAGAAGAGAGAGAAAAAGAAGAAGGAAACGAAGAAAAAAGAAGAAGAAGAAGAAGATGATGAAGAAAACGAAGAGAGGAGGAAGAAGAAATGTAAAGAGGATGAAGAGGAAGAAGAGTCGTAGAAATATTATCAGCAATAGCAGTAATTTCAGCACTTAGTCGGAAGAAAAAAAATAAAAGAGAGAGAAAAAGAGAGACGGGAAATGAGAGAGAAGAGAAGAGAGAGAGAGAGAGAGAGAGAGAGCAGAAGAGAGAGAGAGAAGAGGAGAGAGGAAAAGAGAGGGAACAGCCGGACACAGGAGTGGTAAAGTGAGGAACCACTGAAAGAGAGCAAAAGAGAGAAGAGAGCATGAAGAGAGAGAAAGAGAGGAGAGAGAGAGGACCCGGACTGTTCAACCCAGCCCAGTGCTATTGACCTGCGTTGCCCCAAGAAGAGGCCCTGCCCCTCTCACCGCCCGTTTGCGCTTGCCCGCTCCTCGCCTTCTCAAAGCAGAGGAAACTCGTGTTTGCCGACGGTGGATACATGACAACAAGAGAGAGAGAGAGAGAGAGAGAGAGAGAGAGAGAGAGAGAGAGAGAGAGAGAGAGAGAGAGAGAGAGAGAGAGAGAGAGAGAGAGAGAGAGAAAACGTTATCTTGCAATTGACAAAAGATGAAGGCTAACCAGACACCTACCATATAAGTGTTGAGTGTATGTGAGAGAGAGAGAGAGGGTTGCGTGTGTTGTTGAGGGTGTGTGTAGTGGGTGTGTGGGTGTCGCGGCATCGCACACACACCCTTTCGCCCTCCCCGCGGCCGCCCCGGAGCCCAGATACTAGCCGGCGGGTGCTCCTCTTTGTGCAGGGAGTGTGAATGCCCGAAGCAGAAGTGGCGAAGGTCTTCACGCCCTCTCTCACGCCAGTCACCTTCCGCGAGCCCCATCAACCGCACAACACCCACGTCTTGGTCGTCCCTTCGTCGTCTCCGTCGCGGCTTCGGTCAGGAGGAGGTCGCCTTCGTCAGCGCCAGATCGCCCTATCGCCCGGGAGAGAGGTTTCGGAGGGCGTCTCGGGGTGTGGCTGCGAGGCCGGGGAGTGTGTGCGTGTGTGCGTGTGTATGCGTGTGTGCGTAAAAGAGGTTAGTATTCGATGAAAATATGTTGTTTTTGTTATATGCAATAAGGGTACGTCGTGGCACTTTTCTGTGAGAGAAGAGTAAGAAGTGGAAGGTACGAAATGCACTTCTCGCTTCCCGAAATCGCCGGCTTTCGACGATCATTGCAGTGTAAACAAACAAGCGATTGAGTGAGCATTATCGACGCCGCATTTTAACGTTAACGGTGTGTCTCTATTGATTCCTTCTTCATCAGTGTCGTCATTCACACCTTTATTAGCATCATCGCAGTCATTACGAGAGCTTTTATCACGTCTGTCATCATTATCATCACCTATTGTCATGTCATCACTTCGCTCTTGACTCGTTACGTTGCCAGTGTCTCATTGTAGCTATGATGGACTGTCACAATCGAGGTTTGTCTTGTGTATAAAGGAAGACGCTAGGCTCATTATCATCGCTTCATTATACAAAAGGAATTGGAATGCTGCCTTTTTCAACGCCATTAGTATTGTCTTTATCTTATATTCATCCTCGTTATCTGCATCATCAAAAATTTTGTATTCATCTTTGTCGTTATTCTCCTTCTCCTCCTCCGCCTGCTTCTGTTCATCCTCCTCCTCCCTCGCCTCCTCCTCTTCCTTCTCCTCCTCCTCCTCCTCCTCCTCCTTCTCCTTCTCCTCCTCCTTCTCCTCCTGGTCCTCCTCCTCATCATCATCATAATATCATAATTATCATTATCACTACCATCATCAGTCAATCAATCAATCATTTACTCCCCCTCCAAACGCCCACACATAGTCTCAGTACCCCCCCGCCCCCACACCA
Organism: Penaeus monodon; assembly: GCF_015228065.2. Taxonomy (NCBI): domain Eukaryota; kingdom Metazoa; phylum Arthropoda; class Malacostraca; order Decapoda; family Penaeidae; genus Penaeus; species Penaeus monodon. The sequence continues at coordinate 25,235,517 of NC_051388.1, read as the reverse complement.
ACCCCCCAACTCTCCCACGGCCAGGGAGGTATGAATGCTCTAACGCCTATATTCTTATTTAGAATCAGTGGAATTTCACCCTTATCGGATGAAGGAAGTAGATATGTATGGTACTTGTTTGAATATTAATAAAATTGGCGGGTTTTTAATGCTGATGATGATAATGAAGATAGTAATGATTAAGAATATGATGATTATAACAATAACTACAATGATAGCAGTAACATGATAATAAAAAGATAATAGACGTAGCAATAAGAATGATAATATTGATTTTGATATTAAATGATGATGATAACAACAACAAAAATAGTAATAATGATAACAATAATGATAGAAATTATAAAAATAATTATGATATTAGTAATGATACTGATAATAGTTATAATAAAATAATGATATAGATGATGATATTGATGACAATAATAATAACAAAAACAATAAATATAAGGATGATGATAATGATGATTATGATGATGATGATAATGATAATAATGCTAATAACAATAACAATTATAATAATATATAGCAATGATAAAAGTTATGATTATAACAATAACGATAATGGTAATAAAGATCATAATCTCGATGATAATAATGATATTCATAATGATGATCGTAATAATAATCATAATGAGCATGATAATAATAATAATAGCAATAATGATAATAATGATAATGATAATAATAATAATAATAATAATAATAATAATAATAATAATAATAAAAATAATAATAATAATAATAATAATGATAATAATAACAATAACAATAATAATAATAATAATAATAATGATGATAATAATAATTATTATTATTATCATTATTATTATTATTATTATTATTATTATTATTATTATTATTATTATTATTATTATTATTATTATTATTATTATTATTATTTTATTATTATTATTATTATTATTATTATTATTATTATTATTATTATTATTATTATTATCATTATTATGATAATAACAATAACAAAAATAATAATAATGATAATAATGATGATAATAACAAGTAATGTAGTAATGTAGTAATGATAATAATAACAATAATGATGATAATGATAATCTGGTAGAGTAGTGTTGTTTATTCTTTATATTTTTATCACCATGTTAAGTACTTTTTTACATGCACTTAATCACTTGAAGCGTCTTAATTAACGGTTCTGGTTAATTAGTCGAGTGCCTTATAATTAAGAAAAAAAGAGTTAATTTCATTCTATTTTTAGTCTTTTTGGTTTTTTCTATTCAATCATAAATTTAATGATCAGTTATATTTATGGTTTTCAGTCGTAATTCAAGTTCAGAGATAGAAAAAAATACATTTGAGTTTTATTTCTGACGGAAGATATATATCATCGTAATCGACAGTAGTTTGAGCAGAATTAGGTATGAAAAAAAATT
>NC_051388.1:25216605-25219105 GCF_015228065.2 Penaeus monodon | reverse complement strand
TCGCTTGCACCGGAGTCGAGTGTGTCGCCCTAATTCCGCTGGTTATTATTGCATTTTTCCGTGGGATATTTGCCTTTTTTTTCTTTCGGTTTTTATCACTGGCGTTGGGCTCGGGGGCCGGCGGGCCGAGCAGCCGTGCCCTCCGCCAGCCGACGCCTCTCGCGCGAGCCCGCTGCGGGGATGACTATGCACTAAAAATATTTTTTCCTGCAGATGTTGTGGCTTACCTGGACTGTGGGCGTCGGGCGGGGGCGCGTGGGCGTCGTGTCTGAGCCCCAGCATGGAGGGCATCCCGCTGCTGACGGTGACGGGCGTGACAGGCGCCCCCAGGCCGCCCATGCCCATGCCGGGCAGCAGGGCGTGATTCATCCACACATGGCGGGAGTCGGGGAACAGGGAGTGCTGCTGGTGGGCGGCGAGGGCGGCGTGGCGGGAGTAGAGCAGGTGGGGCGCCGCCCCCAGGGAGCCCCCGGCGCCGAAGGACGAGGACGCGGGCGGCGCGGGCGGGGAGTCCGACTGTGAGCCGAGGCCCAGCAGCTCCTGGATCGCGAAGGGCGAGCGCTGGGGCAGCGAGGGCGCCGTCAGGGCCGTCATGTGGGCGTGGGCGTGCAGGGAGGGCGCCGACACATGCACGGTGCCACGGTCCATCATGGCGGGAGGGGAGGGGGGGAGGGCACGTCACCAGCGGGGGGCATTCACCATGCCCTCACGCCGCCCGCCGCCGCTGTGCCTCCACGCCCACGCCGACTGCTGCGGGCGGCCGGAAACAAGAACATTAACTGTTGACTACACTAGAGTGCGTGAACGCGCGCAACAAAAACTCCCTTCTTTTCCCGAGCATAATCACCAAAACATACAAAATATAATCATGATTCTATAGCCCTGAAGGAAGAAATATCAAATATGCATCTTTCTCTTAGACAAAGACACACAACTACACATATTCTATGAAAAATATTTTCTCGCACATTTTAATTCTCTCTCACCAGAGCCAATTCTATATGACCTCTACTTGACTGACTTTTGGCATTTAGTACGGGGAAATACATATCATTTTAATATCTAATTAAAAACATTTTTTAGAAGCTCGCATTTACTTGTGTTACATGTTTCATACTTACACTAGAATTGCTACATATGTATCCGTAATATTATATATATATATATATATATATATATATATATATATATATATATATATATATATATATAATTCAGTATACATATACATGTATACTGAATTACGTACTGGAAACACACATATACACGTATAAGTATACGAAAATGATTCATTAATTTATAGATATAACTACAACTCATTTCTTTCCATAGAGTTTCGTATGATTTACGAATTCATATCCTTCAAATTTCGATAAACTAGATGTTATACATTCTAAAGAGAACAAACAACATGAACAATAAATGGGAATAGTACTTTTTTTGCGAAATATGCGTAGCGCACAGAACTCCCCTTCTTGTCATATAATCAATAAATCTATCATCTAAAATTGGTTTATTTTTCACGTCCTCTGCTTAAAATATTTTGTTCTTCACCTCTATTTCTAAGTCACTTTTAAGCTCATCAGAAGGAATGTCTCGAAGAACAATCACAAAAAGTCACATTTCCCAAAATAAAGTTAAAAAATATGTCGTACTCAATTTTTCAAAAAGTATAACTTACCTTAGTTTTCGATATTATGTTTACGAGAAATTGACGATCGACGCAGCTAGCCGAAAGACTGAGATTTATTAACACTATTTTTTCAATAATTGCCTCGCTTGTGTGAGCTTTTCTTTCCACTGAGCCACTAATTAACAGGTTTAACTATCACAGGTCTAGTCTAATGTCCAAGTGGAGGCGAGATCACAGTGGGGTGTGTATGCCGCGTATGCTAAACAGCATGTAAGTTCACGGAGAAAATGGCAGTTTGCGACAGCTCCCGATTTCCTTCGTCGCATCTGCGCACTGGGGAATGCGTTCGGTGCCAGATACTGCCACGGGGGGTATTATTTTCTCCTGTTTAATGCTTTGGCTTCTTTGTTTTAGGTGTGGGTTTAAGTTATTTTCATTATTTTAGTGATGGTATGATAGCGCATAGCCGTTCGTAGTATTATATTGAATGTTATAGCGATAAGTTGGGTGGATTTGAAATCTTTGGCAACAGCAGCGTAGGCCCGAGGAGAGTACCACTTGTGAGTGGTCGATAAGCCCGCCCATGAGCCACGCCCCCGCAGGAGACCGGCCAATGAGAGCGGTAACACGGCCCCCTTGACTGACTAGCGGCCAATCATAGAGCGGGTCCATTGATTGACAAGGAATGAGGAGAATGGAAACTCCATATTATGCCGGCCGCTTGTAAGTGTTGGTAGTGGTGACGTGCGGCCCGAACTAGGAACACCCACTTACAAGCACACCGATAGGATATGTCAACATTTTTCACGAAGAAATTTGCATTCCTTTTGATCTGAATGTAAATATGCAAACCGTGCCTCGTCTGTC
>NC_051388.1:25211605-25214105 GCF_015228065.2 Penaeus monodon | reverse complement strand
GAGCAAAGAGAGAGAGGAGAGAGACGCTAATGAGAGAGAGAGAGAGAGGAGAAGGGAGAGAAACTAGAGATTCGAGGAGGAGGGACGACGTGAGATGATGGGTAGAAAGGATTCGAGTGTGGAGATGATGACAGAAGAGCGAAGAGAGAGAGGTCTGAGGAGGAGGGGAGAGTGAGAAGAGTCGAGAGAGAGCCGATGCAGAGATTGAAGGGAGAGAGAGCAAACCCGAGGCCGAGTCGAGGAGAGAGAAGCTATGTGGGAGATCAAGGATGCAACGGGAAGAACTGTGGATGAGATTTTGATGGAAGGAGTGACCATCGAGATTCGAGACAGAGACGTGTGAGATCGGAGAGAGAGAAGAAGAGAGAGAGAGAATGACCGAGTCAAGAGAGAATGAGAGAGAGCGAGGGAATTGGAGAGAGAGAGAGACGAGGAGAGAGAGAGAGAGAGAGAGAGAGAGAGGAGGGGCGAGGAGAGAGAGGGGGACGAGAGGAGCCTCTCTGATTGAGATGGAGCGAGAGAGAGAGAGACCGAGAGAGAGAGAGAGAGAGACCGAGACAAAAGCGAGAGGGAGAAGAGAGAGCGAGTAGAGAGGAGAGAGAGAGAGAGAGACGAGGCGAGAGAGAGATGAGAGAGAGGAGAGAGAGAGAGAGAGACAGGACCGACTGTGTGGGGGCGGGGGGGGGTGTCCTCCCTCCCCACCCAAAGAGGGGATGTAGGAGAGAGAGGAGAGGAGAGAGAGAGAGAGAGGAGAAGAGACCGAGTCAAAGAGAAGACGGAGCAGAGAAGATGATGACCGAGAGAAGAGAGAGAGAAAGAGACAGACCGAGTCAAAGAGAGAGAGAGAGAGAGTCAGAATGAATAAAGCCACTTACTAGCGATGTATATCTTTGCTGCAAAATAACACTTAAATCTCTTTGACAAGTACCACACTGCTGCGCGTAACTTTCAGGGTGTGATGCTTATACTTTGCAAATGAATAAATGTATAAAAAAAAAAAAAAAAAAAATGGATAGGCACGAAAGTGAAACACGATTTTTTTTTTTGAAATGTTATTATCTTTTTTATTATTATTTTTTTTTTGTCTTGTATTTATCTTCAACTTTGATTTTATTGTCTCTATTTTCCATGGCTACTCGGCACACCCGGGCGCTGATATCGAGTCGCTGGTAAATCCAACCCCACGACTGTGGTTGTGGTGAGGAGTTTCACTTATTCTCTCCTCCTAACCTAAACAGCTCTCATATTTTTCCTCTTCCCCATCTCCTCTCTTCTATCATATCATGCTCCTCGCTCTAGCTCCCTATTACCTCCACCTCTCTCTCTCTCTCTCTCTCTCTCTCTCTCTCTCTCTCTCTCTCTCTTCTTTACGCATCTATCTGTTTGTTTACATATTTATCTATTTATCTGTTTGTTTGTCTATCTATCTGTCTGATTGACTACCTGTCTATCGAGTTGTATATTTCCATACCTATCTCTCAGGTCTGCCCTGTCTCTGCTCTCCTCCACTATCTATTTATATATCTATCTATCTATTCATCTATCTACTTAAATGTATATTTCTCTATCTCTCTCTTCTCTCCTTCTCTCTTCTCTCTCTCTCTCTACTCTACGGCATCTATCTGTTTGTTTACATATTTATCTATTTATCTGTTTGTTTGTCTATCTATCTGTCTGATTGACTACCTGTCTATCGAGTTGTATATTTCCATACCTATCTCTCAGGTCTGCCCTGTCTCTGCTCTCCTCCACTATCTATTTATATATCTATCTATCTATTCATCTATCTACTTAAATGTATATTTCTCTCTCTCTCTCTCTCTCTCTCTCTCTCTACTCTCTCTCTCTCTCTCTCTCTCTCTCTATAGTAGTATATAGATATATATTTATATAATATTTATATAGTATAGTATATATATTTCTCTCTATCTATCTAGTCTATTATTATCTATCTGTCTGCTCTCTTTCCGTCTTTTCGCTCTCTCTTCTCTTCTCTCTCTCTCTCTCTTCTCTCTCTCTTATCCTCCTCTCTCTCTATCTTCTCTCTTCTTCTCTCTCTCTATCTCTCTCTCTCTCCCTCTCTCTCTTATCTATATATATATATATATATATATATATATATAGTATATATTATATATATATATAATATGATATATATATATATATATATATCATTATTATATATAATATATATATATAAATATATTATATATACGTAATATATATAGTTACGTATATATATGTATGTATGTATATCTCTCCCTCTCGCTCTCGCTCTGGCTCTCTCTCTCGTTCTCTCTCTCTCTCTCTCTCTCTCTCTCTCTCTCTCTCTCTCTCTCTCTCTCTCTCTCTCTTTCTATCTTCTCTCTCTCTCTCTCTCTTCTCTTTCTCTCTCTTGCTCTCTCCTCTCTCTCTCTCTCTCTCTCTTCTCTCTCTCCTCTCTCTCTCCTCTCTCTCTCTCTCGCTCTCTCCTCTCTCTCTCTTCTCTCTTCTCTTCTTT
>NC_051388.1:25204105-25206605 GCF_015228065.2 Penaeus monodon | reverse complement strand
TCCATCCTCCTTTCCCCCCTCCCCCATTTCCCCCTTACCCCCTCGCTCCTCCCTCTTCCCCTTACCCCCTCCCTCCATCCCCCTCCCCCTTCCCCCCCTCCCTCCATCCCCCCCTCCCGCTTTTTCCTCCTTTCCCCTCCTCCTCCTCCTCCCCCTCCCTCCCCCCTTTCGCATTAGGCCTGGCTGATACTTTGGGCCTCGAACCTGTTGTGTTGAGGCTGAGCTGCGGAGAATATAGTGTGACGGCGGTTCTTTCTCCGCACTCTTATTAGCTCACACTATCCTATCACGCTTCAAGATTCGCCTTTGTTCGTGGTTCTTCTTGCTTATTTATATATTTTTTTTCTTTTTTCTTTTTTTCGTTTCTTTTCTTTGATTTTCTTTTTATTTGGGGAGTTGCCTCGCTTGATTTGTTTTTCGTATTTTTTTCTCTTTGTCTTGTTTTTTTTTTTTTTAGTTTTTCTTTGATTTGTTTTCATCTACTTCTTTTTTTTTCATTTTCGTTTAGTTTTTAGTTTAGGTTAGTTTTTTTTTTCCTATATTATTTCCTCTTCTTTCTCGTCCTTTTCACTATCTTCATCTTCTTCCTTTTACTGTTCCCTCTTTCTAATTTCCCCGTATTTATTATTATTTGTTTTTATTATTCCTTTTTCTCTCATCCTCTCCCCTTTTCTGCTTCTTTCACTTTCCCCCTTCTTCATCATCATTTTTCATTTCTTCTTTCTCTCTTCCTATCTTCTTTCCTTCTTCTTTCTCCTCTCCCCCTCCTTCATCATCATTTTTCATTCCTTCTTTCTCTCATCCTCTCTTCTTTCCTTCTCCCTCTTAGCGCTATCATCATCTTATTTAATCCTGAAAATCCTCATCACTATCCTTTCATCATAAAAAAAAAATCACGGTCATGTTATTCACTAATACACGAAAAGTGAAATGAAAAAAAAAATCTAACATGTCATCACCAATATACACATTCATCATCATCACAGTCATCGCCATAATGACGTCATCACCCATCATCACCCGAGCATCACAATCATACAATTTCCAGTCATTATGGTGTTTACGGCGCGGGGTTCATCACGCCTGCAAGCGCCACCATAACGCCATTTTTTTTTGCCTTTTTTTAGGGAATGTTGCATAGTTTATGATTGGGGGGAGGGGGGGTGACTGGAAGGGGAGAGGGGGGGGTGAGAGGGTGAGGAGAGAGGGTTTATTACAATGGATTGGTTTGTTGTTGGTGGAGTCTTCCTGGTAGTTTTGTGGTTGTTGTTGTTGTTGTTGCTGTTGTTGTTGTTGTTTTGTGTTGTTGGATTTGTTTGGCCTTCCTTTCATCTTTCCTCGTCGTTTATCTCTTTCTCCCCTTTTTTTTTATTTTATCTCTCTCTCTCTCTCTTTCTCTCTCACTGTCTGTCTGTCTGTCTGTCTTTATCTCTCTCTCTCTCTCTCTCTCTCTCTCTCTCTCTCTCTCTCTCTCTCTTTCTCTCTCACTGACTGTCTGTCTGTCTTTATCTCTCTCTCTCTCTCTCTCTCTCCTCTTTTTCTCTCACTGTCTGTCTGTCTGTCTTTATCTATCTCTCTCTCTCCTCTTTTTCTCTCACTGTCTGTCTGTCTGTCTCTGTCTCTTAATACGAAAGATTATTGCTTTTATATCCCCCGTCGGCTGTCTGCAATCATGAGTAATCTCGGTTAATTAGAATTTCTTTCTGTCTTTGTCTCTCCCTTTCTTCATAGATCTTCATATGTCAGATCCCCAGTCTTGTCCGCTTGGCTGTCCTCATATTAATTATCTCTGGGATTGCTTTGTTAAAAAAAAAAAAAAAAAAAAATCCCGTTTTCTTTCTGTTTTATCTTTTATCAGTACTTTTGTTGTATGTCCTTATCCTTTTTTTTTCTCTCTCTCTTCCTTGCACTGTTTTCCTATCTCTCTCTTTATCTCTGTCTGTCTGTCTGTCGCTCATCTCTCTCTCTCTCTCTCTCTCTCTCTCTCTCTCTCTCTCTATCTATATATATAGATATATATATATATATATATATATATATATATATATATATATATATATCTCCATCTCTCTCTCTCTCTCTCTCATCTCTCTCTCTCTATCTATCTATCTATCTATCTATCTCTTCATCTCTCTCTCTCTCCATCCCTCTCTCTCTCTCTCTCTCCTCTCTCTCTCTCTCTCTCTTTCTCTTTCTCTGCCGACTGCCTGTCTCTCTTTTATTTCCTTCTTTATCGTTCTCCCTTTCTACTTATTAATTTATCCTTTTATATGTCTTTCTGATCCAGAGAGAGAGAGAGAGAGAGAGAGAGAGAGAGAGAGAGAGAGGGGAGAGAAAGGGGAGAGGGAGAGGAGAGAAGGGGGGGGGGAGGGGGGGGGGGGGGGGGGGAGAGAGAGAAGGGGAAGAAAGAGAAAAGGGAAAAGGGGGAGAGAGGGAGAGGAGAGGGGGAAAGAGGGGGAAGGAAAGAGGGGGAAGGGAAGAGGGGAGAAGGAGAGGAGAA